>NC_053022.1:559254801-559342531 GCF_003073215.2 Triticum urartu | reverse complement strand
CCCCTTGTGTTTGGCGTTGAGTTTGCCGGATTGCTTGAAGACCCAACATTCTCTGTGGGTATGGTTTGCAGGCTTCCCGGGAGTGCTGTGGATTTGACATATTTTGTCCAAGATTTTATTTAGGCTAGATAGCTCGTCCCTGTTATCCTTGAGGGGCAGCTTTTTCTGACCCTGCCGAGAGCTTTTGAATCCGGTGTTGACTGTCGTGCTCTTTGGGTTGTTTCCCTTATTCCGGTGCTGGTCCTTGCTGCGACGTGGTTTCCCGTTTCCGTCCCTGACTTCGGATGTACTTGGGTCGCTGGTGCTGCATCTTGCCAACCAGTTGTCCTCTCCCATGCAAAAGCAGGTCCTGAGGCTTGTTAATGCGGCCATTGTTCTTGGCTTTTCTTGGCCGAGGTGTCTGGCGAGCCATTCGTCTCGAACGCTGTGTTTGAAAGCTGCTAAGGCTTCGGCGTCCGGACAGTCGACTATCCGGTTCTTTTTAGTAAGAAATATGTTCCAGAGTTTCCGGGCTGACTCTCCGGGCTGTTGAGTTATATGACTTAAATCGTCTGCATCCGGAGGCCGAACATAGGTCCCTTGAAAATTTGCCCAAAAAGCATCCTCGAGCTCTTCCCAACTTTCGATGGTGTTTTTGGGAAGGCCTTTAAGCCAATGCCGGGCTGGCCCTTTGAGCTTGAGGGGTAAGTATTTTATGGCGTGGAGGTCATCTCCTCTGGCCATATGGATATGGAGGATATAGTCCTCAATCCAGACTCCAGGTCTATCGTTCCGTCGTACGCCTCTATGTTTACGGGCTTGAATCCCGCTGGAAATTCATGGTCCAGCACCTCATCGGTGAAACATAGGGGGTGTGCGGCACCCCTGTATTTGGGTGTGTCATAGTGTTCGGATGTTTGTTGTGTTGCATTGCTTACTAAAGCTTGCTTTCTTGGCCCATAGATAGATCTGGCTGGGCCATCTTTTTGATGCGAATCCTTGAGTGGGTCGCGTGCTGGCTTGTGTGCGGCGCCTCTTGCCTCTCTATATTGACCATGGGGTCGTTTATCCGACCGGGTGGCTTCCTTATTTGTTGGTTGCGGAGGTTCTAAGGCCTCCTCAACAAATTCAGGCAGGAGCTTTTGCTTCAGGTAGCTTTTTGTGTGGCGACTGTCGCCGTATTTGTCTGCGGTGCTGAGTACTTTGCTCCACCTGATTTTGAGTGCATCTTCCGCAGTTTTGAGATTTCGCTTCTGTTTTTTCAGGCTACGCGCAGTGGCGACGAGCCTTTTGTGGAGGTTCTTCTGCTCCAGGAACTTTTTCGGCGTGAGGTCGTCCAGACTGTTATGTTCACCGGGGACGGGTTGTGCGGTTTGTTTATCCAAGTTGCCTTGTTCGGACGGTTGCTCGATGCCATGTTCATCGATCGCCGGCTCACCCTGCTCTATGGCTGGGTCTGTATGACCGCTGTCTCTGTCGAGGCAGGGCTTGGAGCGGTGCTTACGCCGCCGCTTTGACTGCTTTTCGGAGGAACGACCCTTCGTTGCGTCCTCCCGTTCGTCCTCGTTGTTTCTTTGGGTGTGTCCACCATGTATACATCGTAGGATGGGGTGGCTGTCCAGTGCCCTGTGGGCGCTGGTTCTTGTTTGCCTCCTACATCGTCGTCCATGCCGTCGATGTCTTCGGAGTCGAAGTCAAGCATGTCGGTTAAATCGTCGACAGTGGCTACAAAGTGGGTGGTGGGTGGGCGTCGAATTTCTTCATTGTCCGCATCCCAATCCTATTGGCCATAATCCGGCCAGGTCTCTCCTGACAAAGAGAGAGACCTTAGTGAATTCAGAATGTCGCCGAAGGGCGAGTGCTGAAAAATATCTCCGGCGGTGAATTCAATAATCGGCGCCCAATCGGATTCGATTGGCAGGGGCGCGGAGGGTTCTGAGTCTGGAGCAGGGTCCGGCACCTTGGAGTCACGGGCTTCACAGAGGATAAAGCTGGTGTTCGGCTTGATCGCCGTTGAGACTGCAGCCCCCGAGGCGGTGTCTAGCCACCCGCCCTCGATCGGCGTAGTTGGCTCCGAGCTAAGGGCCGGAACTGTTGCAAGCGCGGCCTCCAGGGCACTATTCGGCGGTAGAGCTAAGTCATGCTGAGGGAGTCCTGGATTAGGGGGTGTTTGGATAGCCGGACTATACCTTCAGCCGGACTCCTGGACTATGAAGATACAAGATTGAAGACTCCGTCCCGTGTCCGGAAGGGACTTTCCTGGCTCATGTTTTTTTATGGGCTGGGATTTCACAACTTAGCTCCGGAGTCCATCCTCCACATCTCATCGTGCATTATCGTGTGCGAAGCCTTCCTCCGTATTACTCCTCACTTCGGACTGTGGCTTAAGACCTTTAAAATAAAGCCGAAGATGATCGAGGGACAGCAGGCGGAGTGCGGAGGCGCTGTTGTAAGAAAGAATGCTGACGCTCCATGGCCCGAGGGCTCTTTTCAAGAGGAGTTCAACTTATGGCAACAAGAGTGGTTTTATATCATAGCTCCCAGGGGCACCAAGTGGGTGGCGCCGCCTACTTTCCGCTCGGGTCCCCTGCCACGACTGGCGTCATGGGTCATTAAGGGGCTGGACTGGGGGTCGGCAAAGGACGTGCCCCTGTTGCAGGGCCGCATCCGAGATCTCCTAGAAAGAGACATCAGTCTGGTCGTGGTGACACAGGTTATGTTAATTCGCCGAGTTCTGCCCTTCAAACGTCGCCCCCTCCGCATGTGGGAGTTCAATCCAGAGGGACCACGAGTTCTCCAACATTTTCTTGGCATGACGCCCGTGGAGATGTACAAATTGTTCTTCGGACCACAAGTAGTGTGTCTGGATTCTACGGAGGACGCAGGTCTGAGCTGTAATTGTCCGGATACTCAAGTAAGTAGCCCTGTGCCCGGACACACCATCCATTCATTTATCACAACATCACCCTTAAAAGAGTTGTCTTTGAAACAGGAGTGGGTAGCGAAGGCGAAGTTAATCAGGTGTCCGGCTCCCCTTCCTGAGACCTCGTCGGATCCCGTGTTAACCAGGATGCTGGAGATCGTGCCTTCGGAAGAAAGCGAAGGGGGGGACAAAGAAGCTGCTGCCTCCCCGAAGGAGGCTGTCTGGAAAGGAGGAATCGAAAATTCCTCTACTCAGGGGAGGAAGAGGACTGCCTCTGAAGACCCGGAGTCCATGGTCTCAAAGCGGGGGAAGAAATCTTCGCCAGAGGGTCTTGTGCCGGGGGATACCTCGGTCGTACTATGCCCTCAAGGGGATCAGCCCTCCACCGAGCCATAAGTGGACAGGGGAGGTTTAAAATGAGAGAAATCCTTGTTTTATTTCTGAGGAAGATAACCGAAATTTTACCTTGTAGTTCGGATCACAGCCCTTCTCAGCAGAGCTCATCTTGGGGGGGATCTTCTTCCGGAGATGATGGAGAGCGGAACGCCTCCCCCTGCCATACCGTCTTACGAGGCGGGCGATCATGAGGTATCTTCGCGGAGGATTTCTCCGAATCCGGCAGGGCCGGAAGGCAGCCATATGGCCCCCCAAGGCCATCCGTGTCCGGTCTTTGAAAAAGGCCATCGAACGAGTCCGGCATCGCCTGGTGCTCGGTTGGATGAACTGAAGGATCTGTTAGGGTGAGCGTCTATCTCAGAGAAACACCGTACGTTGATGGGTACGGTAATTGAAAGGATTTCGTCCGCTGAAAGCGGGTTGCACGAGGCCGTCAAGAGTTTACTGACAGGTTTTGAGGTACGCGAGGTGATGTACCTTTTGACAGTTCCGCATATAAGATGCGCCCTGTGTAGATAGTAGCCCCTGAGACTCTGTGTGTTGTCGAAGACGACAACACGCAGAGGATCATATTCCCAGGTGTAATTTTGCCGCCTTCCTATGTAGGTGGCGAAGTGTCCGGTGGCCAGCCGGACTCATGAATTTGCTGAGCTAACGCGGCAACTTGACGTGGCAGATGCCGACATCGCGTTTGTCAACAAGCGGCTTGACGAGGCATAAGGTATGTAATTTCTCCGGAGACACCTGGTAAGAGGAGCTTGATGCCAGTATCTTACAGCGTGTGTGCTTGATGCAGATGGGGCCGCTGCCATGGAGAACCTTCAGGCGGAACTTTCCCGAGCCAAGGAACAAGCCAGGAGAAGTGATGCGGCTGCCGTAAAGGCAATTGAAGAGCTAAAAGCCGAACAGGCTACTCACTGCCGGAGCAAGAAGGAAATGGACAAAATGGCTGTGAAGTTAAAGAATGCTGCTGACCGCTGCAAGCTTCTTGAAAAAGAAGATCGGGCGGAGCGGACAGACCTGGAGAAGGCCACTACAGCGGCCAAGGATGCTCGTTCTGCGATGAGAGCGATGAAGGAGGAGCTGCGTCAGGCCGGAGATATCGCGGCTGGAAAGCCCTTTATGCCGTGGATGAAGTTCGGAGATCCTAAATACGCTCCGTTGGACCGGATGTGGAGTTCGGCGGACGCATATCTGGATTTAGCTGCGAGTGCCGTTGATGCGGCCGAACATTTCCGAGATCAGAAAGATAGCGAAGTGGAGAAGCTCTTCTGGTCAGAGTTCAACAATCCGGAGCGTCCGCTTCCGTTGACCGATCGTTTGGCCGAATGGGCCGAACTGAATAGGTTGTCCGGACTCGCCATGAAGGATGTCGTTAATCATCTGTGGTCGGAAAGGCCAAAGCCGAACAGTTATTTTAGCTTGGTGCAGCAGTTCCTTGGTGCAGTGCCGCATATCAATGCGATGAAGAGGTCAGCATGCATAGAGGGTGCGCGGATGGCCCTTGCCCGTGTCAAGACATACTGGGCGGAGATGGAGGTCGCCGCTGTTGCATCCCAAAATTCGGACGGAGGCCGAATACTTGTTGAGCACTATTTTTAGGAAGTTCTACAAGGCGCTCATTTGATAGAGACGCAGTGCTCAAAGGATATTATGTTCGAATAACGTGTATTATTGTAAAACAATATTTTGATGAATTGTAGAAGCTTTTTATACTTGTGCCTGCAAGTATTATAATGCCTCCTGTGCGTCCGTTGAGGTATATGTGTATATAATCTGAAAGATGGCAGTCGTCGGTTTCAGCCTCCACTCATATAATGCGGGGGTGTTCGCAGAAGGCGCATTCTCACACTTGATCCAACGTCTTGGTCCATGAAGGAGGTGATAGCGAAGCGAACTAGGCAATCAGACTATAATGCTTTATCACTTTCACTTAGCCATAGGAGTTTGACAGGGGGGCTACTATATAGCCCCTGGTGGCGCCGCGCTCGCCTGAACTCGGGGCGCGTGTGTGCCTGGCCAGGAAATGGCCCTTCGTTAATGCGGAGGAATCCCGAAGACTCCGATAGGTCATTGAGTGGTTGACCAGTCTCACGCTATATCATGACAGTCAGTTTTCGGCTTTCTCTACTGAGGTGCTCGCCTGGCTGAACCGGGGCACAATCGCAGTAGTTCTCCTGGTGCCGCCTTAGCCGATAGAGCGGAACGTAAGGCAGCAAAACACAGGAGCCGGGCAAACCCAACATTTGACCAAAGACATGATTCGGAGCTGATGCATATAAGGCCAAACTCGCAACGCCGAACACTCCCTAAGGTATTCAGTCTTTGTAAAAACGGGCTGAGCAATGCCCATGATAATAAGCCCCTGGTGTCTAGGTACGTGCAAAATTCTGACATGGCCAGATGCCAAGACGCCAGCCTCCTCCTTGGTTATACTATGAATCCAGGGGATGTGCATCAACAAGAGACAGTGAAAAAGGTTTACGCAGGGTCTTAATCTAAAGAGAATCCTTGGGATGGGTCCCTGCTGTCTCCGTTGCGCCATGTCCTGGACGGGTGTAGCACGGTGTTCATCTGTAAAAGAGAGGAACTTAGTTGAAAGAAGAATAGCCGTGCGAAATATATGTTGTACTAAGTAAACAAAGTATAATTCAAGATGGGGAAAATTGAGCCTTATTGTAGCTTATTTCACATATGCGGAGCCCCTTGTATAGGGGTGTACGACTAAAAAAACCTTTATCAATTATAAGTTTGCTCCCGACTCACCTAGCCATGTCTGTGGTCTTAATGACCTGTTAGATGCTTTTGTTGGTGAAGCTGTTTTAATGTGTGGCTATCAAGGAAGCCATATAGTCTTCTGCGCGCGAGGAACATTCAATGTTTCCCTTTAGTGAGATGATGCCTCGTGGGCCGGGCATCTTAAGCGTGAGAGATGCATAATGCGGTATTGCGTTAAAGCGGGCAAAAGCTTCACATCCCAGTAGTGCTTGATAGCCACTTGAAAATGGGGCGATGTGGAAGGTTAGCTTTTCGCGGCGGAAGTTATCGGGGGAACCGAACATTACTTCTAGCAGGAGAGAACCCGTGCAATGGGCATCCGGGCCTGGCGTTACTCCTTTGAAGGAAGTGTTGCTATGGCAAATTTTTGTTGGGTCCATCCCCATTTTGCGGACTGTGTCCTGATATAGCAGGTTTAGACCACTGCCGCCGTCCATCAGGACTTGTGTAAAGTGGAATCCGTCGATTATCGGATCTAATACCAAGGCGGTCCAACCTGCATTCCGGATACTTCTGGAGTAATCCTAATGGTCGAAGGTGATCGCTTTTAACAACCAGTGGCAAGACTCCTTTGTGATAGGCCGCATGGCGCGTATCTCTATAGGCGCCACTCTGTTTTTCCCTTTTGTCACGTGAAGTAAGTTTACTGTTTTGACTTCTTGTAGGAAATTCTTTTGTTTCCCGGTGCTCTGCTTGTGGGGTTCGTCATCGTCCTCACTTGGTGTATCGAGCCCCTTGTGTTTGGCGTTGAGTTTGCCGGATTGCTTGAAGACCCAACATTCTCTGTGGGTATGGTTTGCAGGCTTCCCGGGAGTGCTGTGGATTTGACATATTTTGTCCAAGATTTTATTTAGGCTAGATAGCTCGTCCCTGTTATCCTTGAGGGGCAGCTTTTTCTGACCCTGCCGAGAGCTTTTGAATCCGGTGTTGACTGTCGTGCTCTTTGGGTTGTTTCCCTTATTCCGGTGCTGGTCCTTGCTGCGACGCGGTTTCCCGTTTCCGTCCCTGACTTCGGATGTACTTGGGTCGCTGGTGCTGCATCTTGCCAACCAGCTGTCCTCTCCCATGCAAAAGCGGGTCCTGAGGCTTGTTAATGCGGCCATTGTTCTTGGCTTTTCTTGGCCGAGGTGTCTGGCGAGCCATTCGTCTCGAACGCTGTGTTTGAAAGCTGCTAAGGCTTCGGCGTCCGGACAGTCGACTATCTGGTTCTTTTTAGTAAGAAATATGTTCCAGAGTTTCCGGGATGACTCTCCGGGCTGTTGAGTTATATGACTTAAATCATCTGCATCCGGAGGCCGGACATAGGTCCCTTGAAAATTTGCCCAAAAAGCATCCTCGAGCTCTTCCCAACTTTCGATGGTGTTTTTGGGAAGGCCTTTAAGCCAATGTCGGGCTGGCCCTTTGAGCTTGAGGGGTAAGTATTTTATGGCGTGGAGGTCATCTCCTCTGGCCATATGGATATGGAGGATATAGTCCTCAATCCAGACTCCAGGTCTATCGTTCCGTCGTACGCCTCTATGTTTACGGGCTTGAATCCCGCTGGAAATTCATGGTCCAGCACCTCATCGGTGAAACATAGGGGGTGTGCGGCACCCCTGTATTTGGGTGTGTCATAGTGTTCGGATGTTTGTTGTGTTGCATTGCTTACTAAAGCTTGCTTTCTTGGCCCATAGATAGATCTGGCTGGGCCATCTTTTTGATGCGAATCCTTGAGTGGGTCGCGTGCTGGCTTGTGTGCGGCGCCTCTTGCCTCTCTATATTGACCATGGGGTCGTTTATCCGACCGGGTGGCTTCCTTATTTGTTGGTTGCGGAGGTTCTAAGGCCTCCTCAACAAATTCAGGCAGGAGCTTTTGCTTCAGGTAGCTTTTTGTGTGGCGACTGTCGCCGTATTTGTCTGCGGTGCTGAGTACTTTGCTCCACCTGATTTTGAGTGCATCTTCCGCAGTTTTGAGATTTCGCTTCTGTTTTTTCAGGCTACGCGCAGTGGCGACGAGCCTTTTGTGGAGGTTCTTCTGCTCCAGGAACTTTTTCGGCGTGAGGTCGTCCAGACTGTTATGTTCACCGGGGACGGGTTGTGCGGTTTGTTTATCCAAGTTGCCTTGTTCGGACGGTTGCTCGATGCCATGTTCATCGATCGCCGGCTCACCCTGCTCTATGGCTGGGTCTGTATGACCGCTGTCTCTGTCGAGGCGGGGCTTGGAGCGGTGCTTACGCCGCCGCTTTGACTGCTTTTCGGAGGAACGACCCTTCGTTGCGTCCTCCCGTTCGTCCTCGTTGTTTCCTTTGGGTGTGTCCACCATGTATACATCGTAGGATGGGGTGGCTGTCCAGTGCCCTGTGGGCGCTGGTTCTTGTTTGCCTCCTACATCGTCGTCCATGCCGTCGATGTCTTCGGAGTCGAAGTCAAGCATGTCGGTTAAATCGTCGACAGTGGCTACAAAGTGGGTGGTGGGTGGGCGTCGAATTTCTTCATTGTCCGCATCCCAATCCTATTGTCCATAATCCGGCCAGGTCTCTCCTGACAAAGAGAGAGACCTTAGTGAATTCAGAATGTCGCCGAAGGGCGAGTGCTGAAAAATATCTCCGGCGGTGAATTCAATAATCGGCGCCCAATCGGATTCGATTGGCAGGGGCGCGCAGGCGGTTCGGAGTCCGTGGCCGGAGAAGGATCTGGCAGTTTAACAACACGGCTCTCCTGCAAGGTAAGGTCGATGTTCGGCTCGATCGCCGCTGAGGGTAAGGCCTCCGTGGCGGGGTCCATCCACCCGTCCGCGGAAGGCGTAACTGGCTCCGAATTGAGGGTCGGAGCGGCTGCCGGTGCGATCTCCTTAAACACTGTCCGATGGAGAGCTAAGTCATACTCATCGTGTAACGCCCCAAGTCCGTTGCGCCAGGTGTCTGCCAGTTATTCGCTGTTGTTGCCTTGTCATTTGCTTGCGTGTTGCATCTTATCATGTCATCATGTGCATTGCACCATCATGTTTTAAAACTTTCATTCGTCCGGGTTCTCCGAGTTCTGTCCGTTGTCCGTTCTGAGCCCAAACACACTTGCACATGCCCGCGGCATGTCCGAAATAGTATTTTATAAGTGGCCGGAAAATGTTCTTGAAATGGGATGAGATTTGACGTGTGGTCTTATTATAGTGTAGATAGACCGCCTGTCAAGTTTCATCGCATTCAGAGATCGTTTGATGCCCCAACGGATAACTATAGCGGCATTATAGCCGTCTAACGTCGGACGTTTTCGGCTCCGAAAATAGTCGCCGGGCCTCTCTCTCTTCTCTTCTCTCAGCTCGAGACCGTCTACACAGCCACTACCTACCGCCAGGTCCAACCTAACCTCTCTCGTCAGCCCGCGGCCCACCCCTCGCGCGTCCGAAATTGTCCTGGACCCGACCCGGAGTCGTCACCGTCATGTCCGGATCATCCCCAAACATCTACAAAACATCTCCGTTTTCTTATTTGGACTTCCTAGTCTATTTATCTCGACCGCTCGATTTTAATTGGAGGGACGGATTAGCCCCTAAACTCTTTCTCTTTCCTTATATATATATACTCCCTAGTCTAAAACTAGACCAAACCTAGATCCTAGGCAGTTTGTCCCTTCCATCCATCTCATCCGCCGCCACTCTCCTTGTTTTCAACGCCGGCCAATCCCCACTGTTTAGATCGATCCATCCATCCGACTGCATCTCCCATCGCAGCCAGCCCCCACGCTCGATCTCTCCCGCAGCCAGCCGGCGCCCATCCAGGATGGATCGAGGCCACGGCCTCGCGCCTGCTTCCTCCTCGTTGTCTCGCTCGAACCCAACCGGAGAGGAGCTCCCTCCGCCGTCGAGCACCACCAGGCGCCTGCACCCCGCTACTCCCCGTGCCCTCGTTCCCGAGCTCCATTGAGAGGAGAGGATCCCCCGCAAGCCACTGCTCCACTGCTGCCCTCGTGCTCGTGCCCGAGCTCCTCCCGATCCAGATGAGCGTCGCCCCCTTCTTCTCCTTCTTGTGCTCCTCCCGTTTCTCCCTCTCTCATCTCTCTGTTCTCCTTTCTCTGTCGAGGAGTACCCCCGCGCCATGGCGTCGCCGAGCTTTGCCCGCACCAGCGCCTCAAGCCTCCACCGTTGCGGATCCGCCTCCCCAGCCATCCCGCGCACTGGCCCTCGTCGGAGACGCGCTAGGCCGCCGCCGTCGTCCTGCTGCAAGGCGAAGCGTGGCCCGCTCGATCCTCTGCTTCGTCGACCTGCTTCGTCCCCTTCCTCTGTGATTCAAGCGAGCGTGAACCAGGCCGCTGCCACACATGCCCGCGTGGGCCGCAAGCATGCCGCGAGGCCCAGCTGAGCACCCCTGTCGGCCTCCCTTCTACCACGAACCGGGCCGAGCCCATGGTGAGCCTGCCTCCCAGCGCTACCACTGTCGGGCCAGCCTAACCAGATTCGGCCCGTCCATGTTTTTTTTCCAGATCTACGATTTTCCTATTTATCCAGTGACTGACAGATTTACAGAAAACCCCCCTAACTTCATGCATTTAATAACTTCATAACCGTGCATCGGATCTTAATAAATTATATATGAAAGATGGCTAGAATCTGTCTAGTTTAAATAATCCAACTTTCGATCATGTTTGGCATGTTTAAAATGAATGTTTGTTTAAATTTTGCTATATGGACATGCTAAAATGCTTTAATTCATAACTAATTAACCGTAACTCCATTTTAAATAAACTTTATATGTAAATGGGGTAGAATTTTGCCTAGTTTAACATGGTGGCATCATCTTTGCATGTTTAACAACCTAATATGGTTTAGGGCAGAACAGTACCAAACCTAATATATGCATATGAGGGTTTCCGGACTTGTTGTTTTGTTGTTCCGGCCTCATTTAAACTTGACTAGATAGGTAGTTTTACTTTGCTTCACCCTCTTGCCATGTTTTAACAACATTTAATATTGTTGGGTACATAAACGAGATCGAACTAAATAACTTGAATGTGGTTGTTCCGTCAATATGCATCCCGTTGCATATTGAGCTCCACTTAATTTGTAGGGTTGTTTGTGCACTTTGCCATGCCCATGCTTCATTAAACCGGACATGCATCATACTTGGTTGCGCATCGTGCCATGTCTTATGTGGTGGTTGTTTTACTATGTTGTGTGCTTCTTTTTCCGGTGTTGCTTCTTCGGGTTGGTTCCGGTTACGTTGCGTTTGTGAGGATCCCGTTTCGTCTACGTCCGTTGTGTCTTCTTCATGACTCGTTTCTTTCTTCCTTGCGGGATTTCAGCAAGATGACCATACCCTCGAAAATCACTTCTATCTTTGCTTGCTAGTTGCTCGCTCTTTTGCTATGCCTATGCTGCGATACCTACCACTTGCTTATCATGCCTCCCATATTGTTGAACCAATCCTCTAACCCACCTTGTCCTAGCAAACTGTTGTTTGGCTATGTTACCGCTTTGCTCAGCCCCTCTTATAGCGTTGTTAGTTGCAGGTGAAGATTGAAGTTTTGTTCCTTGTTGGAACTTGGAGACGTTGTTCCTTGTTGGAACATGTTTACTTGTTGGTATATCACAATACCTTTTATTAAATTAATGCATCTATATACTTGGTAAAGGGTGGAACGCTCGGCCTTATGCCTGGTGTTTTGTTCCACTCTTGCCGCCCTAGTTTCCGTCATATCGGTGTTATGTTCCCAGATTTTGCGTTCCTTGCGCGGTTGGGTTATAATGGGAACCCCTTGATAGTTCGCCTTGAATAAAACTCTTCCAGCAATGCCCAACATTGGTTTTACCATTCGCCACCTAGCCTTTTCTTTCCCTTGGGTTCTGCAGACTCAAGGGTCATCATTATTTTAACCCCCCCGGGCCAGTGCTCCTCTGAGTGTTGGTCCAACCTGTCAGCTGCCGGTGGCCACCAGGGGCAACTCTGGGCTGGCCTACCCGTACCTAGGACAATCTGAGTGTGCCCTGAGAAAGAGATATGTGCAGCTCCTATCGGGATTTGTCGGCACATTCGGGCGGTGTTGCTGGTTTAGTTTTACCTTGTCGAAATGTCTTGTAACCGGGATGCCGAGTCTGATCGAGTGTCTTGGGAGAAGGAATATCCTTCGTTGACCGTGAGAGCTTGTGATGGGCTAAGTTGGGACACCCCTGCAGGGATTTGAACTTTCGAAAGCCGTGCCCGCGGTTATGGGCAGATGGGAATTTGTTAATGTCCGGTTGTAGAAAACCTGAAGTTGACCTTAATTAAAATATATCAACCGCGTGTGTACCGTGATGGTCTCTTCTCGGCGGAGTCCGGGAAGTGAACACGGTGTTGGAGTTATGTTTGACGTAGGTTGTTCTAGGATCACTTCTTGATCATAGTTTCTCGATCGTGCTTTGCCTTCTCTTCTCGCTCTCTTTTGCATATGTTAGCCACCATATATGCTAGTCGCTTGCTGCAGCTCCACCTCATACCTTTACCTTACCCATAAGCTTAAATAGTCTTGATCGCGAGGGTGCGAGATTGCTGAGTCCCCGTGGCCTACAGATACTTCCAAAAACCAGCTTGCCAGGTGTCGAAGTCGTGTGCAGATGACGCAAACAAGATCAGGAGGAGCTCGATGAAGGATCTTGCCCTTTGTGTTTTTTTCGTTCTAGTTGATCAGTAGTGGAAGCCAGTTGGGGTCCATCGGGACCTTGTCGCAATTGGGGTTTCTTTTTATTTTGGTTCCATAGTCGGACCTTGATTGTATTCTGGTATGTAATGCTTATTCATGTAATTGTGTGAAGTGGCGATTTGTAAGCCAACTATGTATCTTTTCCCCTATTGTATTACATGGTTGTTTTGCGAAGATTACCTCACTTGCGACATTGCTTTCAATGGTTATGCCTCTAAGTCGTGCTTCGACACGTGGGAAGATATAGCCGCATCGAGGGCGTTACACATCGTGACCGCGTGGCGCACTAAGGCAGAGGCTCGAATCCGTCGAAGATCAAATCTCCACGGATATCGGCCGTGTAGTTTAAGCTTCCAAACCTGACCTGGTGGCCAGGGGCGTAACTTTCAATCTGCTCCAGATGGCCAAGCGAATTGGCCCGCAGTGCAAAGCCGCCGAACACGAAGATCTGTCCGGGGAGAAAAGTCTCACCCTGGACTGCATCGCTATCGATGATAGTAGGAGCCATCAAGCCTAATGGCGACGACACAGAGGAACTCTCAATGAAAGCACCAATGTCGGTGTCAAAACCGGCGGATCTCGGGTAGGGGGTCCCGAACTGTGCGTCTAGGCCGATGGTAACAGGAGGCAGGGGACACAATGTTTTACCCAGGTTCGGGCCCTCTTGATGGAGGTAAAACCCTACGTCCTGCTTGATTAATATTGATGATATGGGTAGTACAAGAGTAGATCTACCACGAGATCAGAGAGGCTAAACCCTAGAAGCTAGCCTATGGTATGATTGTTGTTCGTCCTATGGACTAAAACCCTCCGGTTTATATAGACACGGAGAGGGCTAGGGTTACACAGAGTCGGTTACAATGGGAGGAGATCTACATATCCGTATTGCCAAGCTTGCCTTCCACGCCAAGGAAAGTCCCATCCGGACACGGGACGAAGTCTTCAATCTTGTATCTTCATAGTCCAAGAGTCGGCCAAAGGTTATAGTCCGGCTATCCGGACACCCCCTAATCCAGGACTCCCTCACCCACTTTAGCAAGGATGCTGGTTTATTATATCAATCATAATACATACATTGTCTAAATATGTACATAAGGAGAGCCTGCGGCTTAAGTGTAGTATGGCCTAAGATGAGCAATATTCCAGGGCCGCGGGTCTCCTCCTCCGATGTGCGTGAGTCCTTGTGGACTCAAACATCAATGAGGTAATATGACCCGTTATTTAGATTCTTGCTGACGACAAAGGGTCCTACTCAAGGTGGGGATAACTTGTGCATATCAGTCTGATCCTGGATGAGCCGGAGCACCAGATCGCCTTCATGAAAGGTTCTGGTTTTAACCCGGCGGTTGTGGTAATGGTGCAGATCTTGCTGGTAAATCGCCGAACGAGCCGCTGCGATATGACGTTCTTCATCTAACAGGTCAAGTGCTTCCTGGCAAGCTTTTTCATTGTCAGCTTCAACATAAGCCGCCACGCGGGGCGAGTCATGACGGATGTCACTAGGGAGAACCGCCTCTGCTCCATAGACCATGAATAAACCCGTAGACCTGTTGGGGGTGGTATTAATGCTCCATAACACGGAAGGTAACTCCTCTACCCAACAACCCGGCGTCCTATGTAGGGGAACCATAAGCCGGCGTTTGATACCTCTCAAAATCCATTAGACTGGGGGTGAGCCACTGATGATACATCAAGCCGGACATGCTCACGTTGACAAAAATCTTCCATAGCTCCCTTGGAGAGGTTAGTGCCATTGTCTGTTATAATGCTATGTGGAAAGCCAAAGCGGAAGATCACTTTCTTCATGAATTGAACCACCGTTGGTGCATCACACTTACTCACTGGCTCTGCCTCTACCCATTTAGTAAACTTGTCAACTGCCACCAAGATGTGGGTCTTCTTATCCTTGGATCTCTTAAAGGGCCCAACCATATCAAGTCCCCAAACTGCAAACGGCCAAGTAATTGGAATCATCCTTAACTCCTGAGCTGGCACATGAACTCGACGTGCAAACTTCTGACAACCGTCGCACCTTCTGACCAAGTCCTCAGCATCAGCATGAGCCGTCAGCCAATAAAAACTGTGACGAAAAGCTTTGGCTACCACAGATTTTGAACCGACATGATGACCACAATCTCCTTCATGGATCTCACGTAGGATCTCACAACCTTCTTCAGGAGACACGCAATGCTGAAATGGCCCTGTGACACTGCAATGATGTAACTCTCCATTGACAATAGTCATTGACTTCGACCGCCGGATTATCTGTCTGGCCAAAACTTCATCCTCAGGTAACTCACCCCGGGTCATATATGCCAAATAGGGAATTGTCCAATCAGGGATAACATGAAGAACCTCTACCAACTGAGCCTCCGGGTCAAGAATAGCCAAATCCTCCTCTGTGGGTAACTTGACCAACGGGTTATGAAGGACGTCAAGAAAAACAATAGGGGGCACCGGTTTACGTTGAGAACCCAAATGGCTTAAAGCATCAGCCGCTTCATTCTTTCTCCGATCAACATGCTCAACTTGATAACCCTTGAAGTGGCCAGCAATAACATCCACCTCTCGTCGATAAGCCGCCATTAGTGGATCCTTGGAATCCCAAGTACCAGAGACCTGTTGAGCCACCAAATCCGAGTCACCCCCCCCCCTCGCAAAAACCCCGCCATTAGTGGAGCCTTGGAATCCCAAGTACCAGAGACCTGTTGAGCCACCAAATCCGAGTCACCAAAGCACCTTACCCGGCTTAAGTTCATCTCCTTAGCCATCCGAAGACCGTGGAGCAAGGCCTCATATTCAGCTGCATATTTAGTGCAAGGAAACATCAAACGGAGAACATAGCAAAATTTATCACCTCGAAGGGAAGCAAGGACAACTCCAGCCCCCGAGCCCTCCAATTTCCTGGACCCATCAAAGTGAATAGTCAATACGTGTTATCTGTCCTTTCCTCCGGCGCTTGCAACTCTGTCCAATCATTGATGAAATCTACTAGTGCTTGGGACTTGACAGCCGTATGAGGTACATACTTTAAACCGTGAGGTCCAAGCTCAATAGCCCACTTAGCGATCCGGCCAGTTGCTTCCCTGTGTTTGGATGATATCTCCCAAAGGAGCGGAACTAACCACGGTGATGGGATGACCCTGGAAATACTGTTTAAGCTTTCGGTCGGCCATAAAAACCCCGTATACAAGCTTCTGCTAGTGCGATATCTATGTTTGGACTCAATAAGCACCTCACTGATGTAAGTAAACCAGCCGTTGAACCGGATATTCCTTGCCTGTCTCTTTCCGTTCCACCACAATAGCTACACTGACAGCCCGGCATTGGCAGCCACATATAACAACAATGGCTCTTTATCAACGGGGGCCGCAAGGAACCAACGGTTCGCCAACTGTTTTTTCAAATCCTCAAACGCCGCATTAGCAGCATCACTCCAGACAAAATTATTTGTCTTCTTCATCATCTGATATAGAGGGATAGCCTTCTCTCCTAACCGGCTTATGAACCCGCTCAGCGCCGCAATACGACCCGCCAGACGTTGAATGTCGTTGATACACGCCGGTTTAGCGAGAGAAGTGATGGCCTTGATCTTCTCCGGATTAGCCTTGATGCCCCTGTTAGACACCAGAAAACCTAAGAGCTTACCCGTCGGTACACTGATAACCCACAAGTATAGGAGATCGCAATAGTTTTCGAGGGTAGATTATTCAACCCAAATTTATTGATTCGACACAAGGGGAGCCAAAGAATATTCTCAAGTATTAGCAGCTAAGTTGTCAATTCAACCACACCTGGAAACTTAATATCTGCAGCAAAGTGTTTAGTAGCAAAGTAATATGATAGTAGTGGTAACGGTAGCAAAAGTGAATTTTTTGGGTTTTATAGTGATTATAACAGTAGCAACGGAAAAGTAAATAAGCGAAGAACAATATATGAAAAGCTCGTAGGCAATGGATCAGTGATGGATAATTATGTCGGATGCGATCAATCATGCAACAGTTATAATATAGGGTGGCACAGAACTAGCTGCAGTTCATCAATGTAATGTAGGCAAGTATTCCGAATATAGTCATATGTGCTTATGGGAAAGAACTTGCATGACATCTTTTGTCCTACCCTCCCGTGGCAGCGGGGTCCTATTGGAAACTAAGGGATATTAAGGCCTCCTTTTAATAGAGTACCGGACCAAAGCATTAACACATAGTGAATACATGAACTCCTCAAACTACGGTCATCACTGGTAAGTATCCAGATTATTGTCACTTCGGGATTAACGGGTCATAACACATAATAGGTGACTATAGACTTGCAAGATAGGATCAAGAACTCACATATATTCATGAAAACATAATAGGTTCATATCTGAAATCATGGCACTCGGGCCCTAGTGACAAGCATTAAGCATAGCAAAGTCATAGCAACATCAATCTCAGAACATAGTGGATACTAGGGATCAAACCCTAACAAAACTAACTTGATTACATGATAAATCTCATCCAACCCATCACCGTCCAGCAAGCCTACGATGGAATTACTCACGCACGGCGGTGAGCATCATGAAATTGGTGATGGAGGAAGGTTGATGATGACGATGGCGACAGATTCCCCTCTCTGGAGCCCCGAATGGACTCCAGATCAGCCCTCCCAAGGGCTTGGCGGCAGCTCCATATCGTAAAACACAATGACTCATTCTCCTTGTTTTTTCTCCCCGAACACGAATATATAGAGTTGGAGTTGAGGTCGGAGGAGCACCAGGGGGCCCACGAGGCAGGGGGCGCGCCCAGGGGGTAGGCGTGACCCCACCCTCGTGGACAGGGTGTGGTCCCCCTGGCCTTGATTCTTTCGCCAGTATTTTTTATATATTCCAAAAATAATCTCCGTTGATTTCCAGGTCATTCTGAGAACTTTTATTTTTGCACAAAAATAACACCATGGCAATGCTGCTGAAAACAACGTTAGTCCGGGTTAGTTCCATTCAAATCATGCAAGTTAGAGTCCAAAACAAGGGCAAATGTGTTTGCAAAAGTAGGTACGACGGAGACGTATCAACTCCCCCAGGCTTAAACCTTTGCTTGTCCTCAAGCAATTCAGTTGACAAACTGAAAGTGATAAAGAAAAACTTTTACAAACTCCGTTTGCTCTTGTTGTTGTAAATATGTAAAGCCAACATTCAAGTTTTCAGCAAAGATTATGAACTAACCATATTCACAATAAAATTTAGGTCTCATGTTTACTCATATCAATGGCATAATCAACTAGCGAGCAATAATAATAAATCTCGGATGACAACACTTTCTCAAAACAATCATAATATGATATAACAAGATGGTATCTCGCTAGCCCTTTCTGAGACCGCAAAACATAAATGCAGAGCACCTTTAAAGATCAAGGACTGACTAGACATTGTAATTCATGGTAAAAGAGATCCAGTCAAGTCATACTCAATGTAAACTAACGATAATACATGCAAATGACTGTGGTGCTCCCCAACTGGTGCTTTTTAATAAGAGGATGAAGACTCAACGTAAAAGTAAATAGGTAGGCCCTTCGCAGAGGGAAGCAGGGATTTGTAGAGGTGCCAGAGCTCGATTTTGAAATAGAGATGAATAAAATTTTGAGCGGTATACTTTCATTGTCAACATAACAACCGAGAGATCTCGATATCTTCCATGCTACACACATTATAGGCGGTTCCCAAGCAGAATGGTAAAGTTTATACTCCCCCACCACCGACAAGCATCAATCCTTGGCTTTCCCGAAACAATGGGTGCCTCCAACTAACAACAATCCTGGGGGAGTTTTGTTTGCAATTATTTTGATTTGATTTGAGCATGGGACTGGGCATCCCGGTGACCAGCCATTTTCTCGTGAGTGAGGAGCGGAGTCCACTCCTCTTGAGAATAACCCGCCTAGCATGGAAGATACATACATCCCTAGTTGATACATGAGCTATTCCAGCATACAAAACAGAATGTTTATTTGAAGGTTACAAATTTACTTGGAACGGAAGGTAGATACCGTATATAGGAAGGCATGGTGGACTCATATGAAATGACTTTGGAGTTTATGGAGTTGGATGCACAAGCAGTATTCCCGCTTAGTACAAGTGAAGGCTGGAAAGAGACTGGGAAGCGACCAGCTAGAGAGCGACAACAGTCATGAACATGCATTAAAATTAACACTGAATGCAAGCATGAGTAGGATATAATTCACCATGAACATAAATATCGTGGAGGCTATGTTGATTTTGTTTCAACTACATGCGTGAACATGTGCCAAGTCAAGCCACTCGGATCATTCAAAGGAGGATACCACCCTATCATACCACATCACAACCATTTTAATAGCATGTTGGCACGCAAGGGAAACCATTATAAACTCCTAGCAAATTAAGCATGGCATAAGCAACTATAATCTCTAATTGTCATTGCAAACATGTTTCATTCATAATAGGCTAAATCAGGAATGATAGAATAATCATATTTACAAAAACAAGAGAGGTCGAGTTCATACCAGCTGTCCTCATCTCAATCAGTTCATCATATATCGTCATTATTGCCTTTCACTTGCATGACCGAATAGTGTGGATAATAATAATAGTGCACGTGCATTGGACTAAGCTGGAATCTCCAAGCATTCAATTCAAGGGAGAAGCCAAGGTAATATGGGCTCTTCGTTAGATCAACAATAATGCATATAAGAGCCACTCAACATTTTCATCGTGGTCTTCTCCTCTCGACCCCCCAAAGAAAAGAAAGGAACAAAACTATTTACACGGGAAAGCTCCCAACAAGCAGAAGAAGAACAAGAATTTTTTGGGGTTTTCTTTTTAATTACTACTACTAAAGGCATGGAAAGTAAACTAGCTAAGAGCTACAACTATTTTTTTGGTTTTTCTTAAGGTTTTTCAAACGCACAAGAAGAAAGCTTAAAAAGAAAATAAACTAGCATGGATGATACAATGAAAAAGTATGAGCACCGACAATTAGCATGAGTGTGTGAACATGAATGTAATGTCGGTGAGAGATACGTACTCCCCCAAGCTTAGGCTTTTTGCCTAAGTTGGTCTATGCCCATGGATGGCCTGGTGGATATCCGTAGTTGAAGCCGGGGTCGTACTGAGATGCATCTGCTACTGGCTGAAGAGTTGCAGCTTGGAGGCGAGCTGCCTTTGTCCTCCTCTCGTACTCATTCGCCTCCTCCTTGGTTATAACATATCTCCTTTTTGCCTGAAAGTCAAAGAAAGTAGGAGCAGGGAGAGCGACGTGATACGTGTGTCGTCTGTCAAAGATTAGTCGATACTGGAGGGACTGATCGTTCCTCTCAACAAACTGATGAAGAACCATAGCATTATAATCTAAATAAGCAGGAGGCAACTCAGTATCATCTCCGCGTATGGGTATCTCAAGAAAATCAGCTAAATGGGTTGCATAAATTCCACCGAAGAAATCTCCATTAATACTATTATTATGCAACCTATGTGCAACAATGGCCCCCAAGTTATATTGTCTATCTCCTAATATAGAACTCTTGAGAACACTTAGGTCGGGAACACACATGTGACATGCTTCATCCTTACCATTAATGCATCTACCTATAAAGAGAGCAAAATAATGTGTGGCAGGAAAATGAATGCTCCCTATGGTAGCTTGTGTTATTTCTCTAGGTTCCCCCACAGTGATACTAGCAAGAGAATCTTTATATTCAGATTTGCGAGGTTCACTAATATTACCCCATTGTGGGAGTTTACAAGCAGTACTAAAATCTTCTAAGTCCATGGTATAAGATTCATCATAAAGATCAAACAGGACGGTTTGAGAATTGCATGATGATGTAAATTTAAATCTTCTTACAAAGGAATCGGTGAGGTAGTAGTACTGAGGGCACTTATCTGCCACGAAGCCCTCAAGTTCAGCGTTACGCACATACGCTTCAAATTCCTCCTTAATTCCTGCCTGAACCATGGAATTTTCTGACGGCCACTCATAAGGCCACACTTGAGCTTCTCTTGGTAGTTCATGGTCCGGCTCGCATATCGCGGGCCTGGGTCCTTGCTTCCTTGAGGAACAACCTTGGTACATTTTCCTAAACATATTTCTTCCTATGAAAAATTTCTGAAATTTTTAGTAACTTAAAATAAAAGTGAACCGAACTCAACAGGATTGATAGCAACTACTCCTACAAGTGTCTAGAGGATATATCATGCATTAAAACTACTTTTGACCACATAAATTTGACATGCAAGCTCAAGAACAGGGTCACCTAAGTAGCAAAAATTTGCAATAAATAAAGCACTAGAACAAAAACTAATTGGACCATTGGAGGAGTCACATACCCAAGAACAATCCCCGAAAGCAGTTTTGTGAATGGAGCTTTGAGCAAGGAGATCAAAAATGGCAGCAAGATGAGCAAGAACTCGGGTTTGAGCTGGTGGATGATTTTTTCTGGAGGAAGACGAAGTGTGTGGGTGCAAGAATAAGTGGAGGGGACTCACATGGGGTCCACGAGGCAGGGGGTGCGCCCAGGGGGGTGGGCGTGCCCTCCACCCTCGTGGGCACATGGTGGGTCCCCCTAGTGTGTTCTCAGTGCCAATAATTCTTAAATATTCTGGGAAAAATCATATTAATTTTTCAGGACATTTGGAGAACTTTTATTTTTGGGGTATTTTTTATTGCAAGGATAATTCAGAAGAATAGACAAAAAAAATACTATTTTTACTTTATTTAATATAAATAACAGAAAGTAAAAGGAGGGCACATAAGGTTGTGCTTTCTAACTTCATCCATATCATGCTCATCAAAAGGAATCCACTAACAAGGTTGATCAGGTCTTGTTAACAAACTCATTTTGAATAACATGAAACCAGAGAAATTTTGAATAACACTAGGTTATCTCAACGGGGATATGCACATCCCCAACAATAAGAATATCATATTTCTTCTTGACAGTAGGAAGAGGAAATTCAAAACCTCCAATAGTGATTGTTGAAATTTTTCCAATAGAATTGATACTGTGGACTTGAGGTTGTTTCCTCGGTAAGTGTACCGTATGCTCATTACCATTAACATGAAAAGTGACATTGCCTTTGTTGCAATCAATAACAGCCCCTGCAGTATTCAAGAAGGGTCTTCCAAGGATAATCTACATACTATCGTCCTCGGGAATATCAAGAATAACAAAGTCCGTTAAAATACTAACATTTGCAATCACAACAGGCACATCCTCACAAATACCGACAGGTATAGCAGTTGATTTATCGGCCATTTGCAAAGATATTTCAGTAGGTGTCAACTTATTCAAATCAAGTCTACGATATAAAGAGAGAGGCATAACACTAACACCGGCTCCAAGATCACATAAAGCAGTTTTAACATAGTTTCTTTTAATAGAGCATGGTATAGTTGGTACTCCGGAATCTCCTAGTTTCTTTGGTATTCCACCCTTAAAAGTGTAATTAGCAAGCATGGTGGAAATTTCAGCCTCCGGTATCTTTCTTTTATTTGTAACAATATCTTTCATGTATTTAGCATAAGGGTTCATTTTAAGCATATCAGTCAAACGCATACGCAAAAAGATAGGTCTAATCATTTCAACAAAGCGCTCAAAATCCTCATCATCCTTTTTCTTGGATGGTTTAGGAGGAAAAGGCATGGGTTTCTGAATCCATGGTTCTCTTTCCTTACCGTGCTTCCTAGCAACAAAGTCTCTCTTATCATAACGTTGATTCTTTGATTGTGGGTTATCAAGATCAACAACAGGTTCAATCTCTACATCATTATCATTGCTAGTGTGAGCATCAACATGAACATCATTATTAACCTTATCACTAGGTTCATGTTCATCACCAGATTGTGTTTCAGCATCAGAAATAGAAATATCATTGGGATTCTCAGGTGTGTCTACAACAGGTTCACTAGAAGCATGCAAAGTCCTATCATTTTTCTTTTTCTTCTTCTTAGAAGAACTAGGCTCATCAACATTAGTTCTCTGAGAATCTTGCTCAATTCTCTTAGGGTGGACCTCATGATAGAAAGGTTCACAAGTCATTTTACCCCCTCTAGTCACAACTCTAACAACATTATCATTTCTCTTATTATCTAATTCATTGAGAAAATCATTCTGAGCTTTAAGTACTTGTTCTACTTGAGTGGTAACCATAGAAGAATGTTTACTAATAAGTTTAAGTTCACCTTTAACTCTAGACATATAATCACTCAAGTGTTCAAGCATATCAGCATTGCGTTTCAATTGTCTACTAACATAAGCATTGAAGTTTTCATGTTTAACAATAAAATTATCAAACTCATCTAAGCATTGGCTAGCAGACTTATAACGAGGAATATCACCTTCATCAAACCTATAGAGAGAATTTACCTTTACTACCTGTGTCGGGTTATCAAGACCATGTATTTCTTCAATAGGTGGTAAATTATTAACATCTTCAGCTTTAATACCTTTTTCTTTCATAGATTTGTTTGCCTCTTGCATATCTTCAGGGCTGAGAAATGGAATACCCCTTTTCTTCGGAGTTGGCTTAGGAGTTGGTTCAGGAAGTGTCCAATCATTTTCATTACTCAACATATTATTCAATAGCAATTCAGCTTGATCAATAGTTCTTTCCTTGAAAACACAACCAGCACAACTATCCAGGTAATCTCTGGAAGCATCGGTTAGTCCATTATAAAATATATAAAGTATTTAATTTTTCTTGAGAGGATGATCAGGCAAAGCATTAAGTAATTGGAGAAGCCTCCCCCAATCTTGTGGGAGACTCTCTTCTTCAATTTGCATAAAATTATATATTTCCCTTAAGCAACCTTATTTCTTATGAGCAGGGAAATATTTAGCAGAGAAGTAGTAAATCATATCCTGGGGGCTACGCACACAACCAGGATCAAGAGAATTAAACCATGTTTTAGCATCACCCTTTAATGAGAACGGAAACAACTTAAGGATAAAGTAATACTGAGTTTTCTCATCATGAGTAAACATGGTGGCTATATCATTTAATTTAGTAAGATGTGCCACAACAGTTTTAGATTCATAGCCATAAAAAGGATCAGATTCAACCAAAGTAATTAACTCAGAATCGACAGAGAAATCATAACCCTTATCAGTAATAAAGATAGGTGAAGTAGCAAAAGCAGGGTCATATTTCATTCTAGCATTCAAAGACTTTTCTTTAAGCTTAGCTAATAATTTCTTAAGATTAGATCTATCATTGCAAGCAAGAATGTCTCTAGCAGTTTCTTCATCCATAACATAACCCTCAGGCACAACAGGCAATTCATATCTAGGGGGAGAGTCTTCATCATCACTTTCATCAATATTATCAGTTTCAATAATTTCATTCTCTCTAGCCCTAGCCAGTTGGTCATCAAGAAATTCACCTAGTGGCATAGTATTATCAAGCATAGAAGTAGTTTCTCATAAATATCATGCAAAGCAGAAGTGGCATCATCAATAACGTGCGACATATCAGAATGAATAGCAGGTGTAGGTGTCACAAGTTTACTCAAAACAGGAGGTGAATCAAGTGCAGAGCTAGATGGAAGTTCCTTACCTCCCCTCGTAGTTGAGGGGAAAATCTTGGTTCTTTGATCTTTCAAGTTCTTCATAGTGACCAGTAGATATAAATCCCAAGTGACTCAAAGAATAGAGCTATGCTCCCCGGCAACGGCGCCAGAAAATAGTCTTGAAAACCCACAAGTATAGGGGATCACAACAGTTTTCAAGGGTAGAGTAGTGAACCCAAATTTATTGATCCGACACAAGGAGAGCCAAGGAATATTCTCAAGTATTAGCAGCTGAGTTGTCAATTCAACCACACCTAGAAACTTAATATCTGCAGCAAAGTGTTTAGTAGCAAATTAATATGATAGTAGTGGTAACGGTAGCAAAAGTAATATTTTTGGGTTTTATAGTGATTATAACAGTAGCAATGGAAAAATAAATAAGAGAAGAACAATATATAAAAATCTCGTAGGCAGTGGATCAGTGATAGATAATTATGTCAGATGCGATCAATCATGCAACCGTTATAACATACGGTGACACAGAACTAGCTCCAGTTCATCAATGTAATGTAGGCATGTATTCCAAATATAGTCATACATGCTTATGGAAAAGAACTTGCATGACATATTTTGTCCTACCCTCCCGTGGCAGCGGGGTCCTATTGGAAACTAAGGGATATTAAGGCCTCCTTTTAATAGAGTTCTGGACCAAAGCATTAACACACAGTGAATACATGAACTCCTCAAACTACGGTCATCACTGGTAAGTATCCCGATTATTGTCACTTCAGGGTTAACGGGTCATAACACATAATAGGTGACTATCGACTTGCAAGATAGGATCAAAACTCACATATATTCATGAAAACATAATGGGTTCAGATCTGAAATCATGGCACTCGGGCCCTAGTGACAAGCATTAAGCATAGCAAAGTCATAGCAACATCAACCTCAGAACATAGTGGATACTAGGGATCAAACCCTAACAAAACTAACTTGATTACATGATAAATCTCATCCAACCCATTACCGTCCAGCAAGCCTATGATGGAATTACTCATGCACGGTGGTGAGCATCATGAAATTGGTGATGGAGGAAGGTTGATGATGACGATGGCGGCGGATTCCCCTCTCCGGAGCCCCGAATGGACTCCAGATCAGCCCTCTAGAGAGAGAGATTAGGGCTTGGCGGCGGCTCCATATTGTAAAACACGATGAATCCTTCTCCTTAATTTTTTTCTCCCTGAACACGAATATATAGAGTTGAAGTTGAGGTCGGAGGACCACCAGGGGGCCCACGTGGTAAGGGGGCGCGCCCCCCACCCTCGTGGACATGGTGTGGGCCCCCTGGCCTTGATTCTTTCGCCAGTATTTTTTATATATTCCAAAAATAATCTCCATTGATTTTCAGGTCATTCCGAGAACTTTTATTTCTGCTCAAAAATAACACCATGGCAATTCTACTGAAAATAGCGTCAGTCCGGGTTAGTTCCATTCAAATCATGCAAGTTAGAGTCCAAAACAAGGGCAAAAGTGTTTGGAAAATTAGATACGATGGAGATGTATCAGACCCATCCATTAGTTTATACATATTCCTATGACTATGAGATCATGCAACTCCCGAATACTGGAGGAACACTTTGTGTGCTACCAAACGTCACAACATAACTGGGTGATTATAAAGGTGCTCTACAGGTGTCTCCAATGGTGTTTGTTCAGTTGGCATAGACCGAGATTAGGATTTGTCACTCCGATTGTCGGAGAGGTATCTCTGGGCCCTCTCGGTAATGTACATCACTATAAGCCTTGCAATCAATGTAGCTAATGAGTTAGTTATGGGATGTAGCATTACGGAACGAGTAAAGAGACTTGCCGGTAACGAGATTGAACTAGGTATTGAGATTCCGACGATCGAATCTCGGGCAAGTAACATACCGATGACTAAGGGAACAACTTATATCGTTATGTGGTTTGACCAATAAAGATCTTCGTAGAATATGTGGGAGCCAATATGAACATCCAGGTTCCGCTATTGGTTATTGACCGGAGACGTGTCTCGGTCTTGTCCGCATAGTTCTCGAACCCGTAGGGTCCACACGCTTAACGTTCGGTGATGATCGGTATTATGAGTTTATGTGTTTTGATGTATCGAAGGTAGTTCAGAGTCCCGGATGTGATCACGGACATGGCGAGGAGTCTCAAAATGGTTGAGATATAAAGATTGATATATTGGACGGCTATATTCGGACACCGGAAGCATTCTGGGTGATTTCGGAGAAAACCGGAGTGTCGGAGGGTTACCGGAACCCCCCGGAGAACTAATGGGCCACATGGGCCTTAGTGGAGAGAGAGAGGGCCGGCCAGGGCAGGTCGATCATGAAGGTGTACGACTACATCAACCGCGTTGTCATAACGCTTCCGGTTACGGTCTACGAGGGTACATGGACAACACTCTTCCCCTCTTGTTGCTATGCATCACCATGATCTTGCATGTGCGCACTGTTCAAGATATCTTCCGATATTCTGATAAATCGGCCGATTTATCGCTTACCGTTGTTTGAACATAAGATAAATCCCCCGATAAATCAGCCGAAATGGCGATAAATCGGCCGATATGCTGATAAACTGTTCGATTTACCCCTTATCATGGGTCGACCGATAAGTTCCCGATAAGCGATATCCCCAACATTGTGTGTGCGTAGGAATTTCTTTGAAATTACTGTGTTCCCCAACAGTGGCATCCGAGCCAGGTTTATGCGTAGATGTTATATGCACGATTAGAACACAAAGGAGTTGTGGGCGTGGGTATATACATATTGCTTGCCGTCACTAGTTGATTCTTGATTCAGCGCATTGTTGGATGAAGCGGCCCAGACCGACATTACGCATACGCTTACGCGAGACTGGTTCTAGCAACGTGCTTTGCACACAGGTGGCTAGTGGGTGTCTGTTTCTCCAGCTTTAGTTGAATCGACTTCAATGAACAGGGTTCTTTCTGAAGATCAAAAAGCAATCACTGTACCACGTTGTGGTTTTTGATGCATAGGTAAGAACGGTTCTTGCTCAGCCCATAGCAGCCACGTAAAACTTGCAACAACAAAGTAGAGGACGTCCAACTTGTTTTTGCAGGGCATGTTGTGATGTGATATGTTCAAGACATGATGCTAGATTTGATTGTATGAGATGATCATGTTTTGTAACACAGTTATCGGCAACTGGCAGGAGCCATATAGTTGTCGCTTTATTGTATGAAATGCAATCGCCATGTAATTGCTTTACTTTATCACTAAGCAGTAGCGATAGTCGTAGAAGCAATAGTTGGCAAGACGACTACGATGCTTCGATGGAGATCAAGGTGTCAAGCCGGTGACGATGGTGTTCATGACGGTGCTTTGCAGATGGAGATCAAAGGCACAAGATGATGATGGCCATATCATATCACTTATATTGATTGCATGTGATGCTTATCCTTTATGCATCTTATTTTGCTTAGTTCGACGATAGCATTATAAGATGATCTCTCACTAAATTTCAAGGAATATGTGTTCTCCCTGAGTATGCATGATACGTCTCCAACATATCTACAATTTTTGATTGTTCCATGCTATTATATTATCAACCTTGGATGTTTTATATGCATATATATGCTATTTTATATGATTTTTGGGACTAACCTATGAACCTAGAGCCCAGTGTCAGTTTCTATTTTTTCCTTGTTTTAGAGTATCGCAGAAAAGGAAAATCAAACGGAGTCCAATTGACCTGAAACTTCACGGAACTTATTTTGGACCAGAAGAAGCCCACGGAGTATCGGAGATGGACGAGAAGAGTCCCGGGCTGCCCACGAGGGTGGGGGGCGCGCCCCCTGCCTCGTGGACAGCCCGGAGGTCCCCTAGTGTATTTATTCCTCCTATATATATATATATCCATATACCCTAAAAACTTCGGGGAGCACAATAGATCGGGAGTTCTGCCGCCAGATGCCTCCGTAGCCACCGAAAACCAATCTAGACCCGTTCTGGCACCCTGCCGGAGGGGGAATCCTTCTCCGGTGGCCATCTTCATCATCCCAGTGCTCTACATGACGAGGAGGGAGTAGTTCTCCCTCGGGGCTGAGGGTATGTACCAGTAGCTATGTGTTTGATCTCTCTCTCTCTCTCTCTCTCGTGTTCTTGAGGTGATACGATCTTGATGTATCGCGAGCTTTGCTATTATATTCGGATCTTATGATGTTTCTCCCCCTCTACTCTCTTGTAATGGATTGAGTTTTCCCTTTGAAGTTATCTTACCAGATTGAGTATTTAAGGATTTGAGAACACTTGACGTATGTCTTGCGTGGGATACCCGTGGTGACAATGGGGTATTCTATTGATCCACTTGATGTATGTTTTGGTGATCAACTTGCGGGTTCCGCCCATGAACCTATGCATAGGGGTTGGCACACGTTTTCGTCTTAACTCTCTGGTATAAACTTTGGGGCACTCTTTGAAGTTCTTTGTGTTGGTTTGAATAGATGAATCTGAGATTGTGTGATGCATATCGTATAATCATACCCACGGATACTTGAGGTGACATTAGGGTTTTGGTTGATTTGTGTCTTAAGGTGTTATTCTAGTACGAACTCTATGATAGATTGAACGGAAAGAATAGCTTCATGTTATTTTACTACGGACTCTTAAATAGATTGATCAGAAAGAATAACTTTGAGATGGTTTCATACCCTACCATAATCTCTTCGTTTGTTCTCCGTTATTAGTGACTTTGGAGTGACTCTTGGTTGCATGTTGAGGGATAGTTATATCATCCAATTATGTTATTATTGTTGAGAGGACTTGCACTAGTGAAAGTATGAACCCTAGGCTTTGTTTCCTAGCATTGCCAAACCGTTTGTGCCCACTTTTATCATTAGTTACCTTGCTGTTTTTATATTTTCAGATTACAAAAACATATATCTACCATCCATATTGCACTTGTATCACCATCTCTTCGCCGAACTAGTGCACATATACAATTTACCAGTGTATTGGGTTTGTTCGGGACACAAGAGACTCTCTGTTATTTGGTTGCAGGGTTGTTTGAGACAGACCATCTTCATCCTATGCCTCCCACGGATTGATAAACCTTAGGTCATCCACTTGAGGGAAATTTGCTACTGTCCTACAAACCTCTGCACTTGGAGGCCCAACAACGTCTACAAGAAGAAGGTTGTGTAGTAGACATCAAGCTCTTTTCTGGCGCCGTTGCCGGGGAGGTGAGTGCTTGAAGGTATATCTTTATATCTTGCAATCGAATCTTTTAGTTTCTTGTTTTATCACTAGTTTAGTTTATAAAAGAAAACTACCAAAAAATGGAATTGAGTTTGCCTCATACGCTTCATCTTTTTAATATCTTTCGTGACTACGATGGAAAGGAAATTTTGCCAAAGTGTTAGAAGAATAATGCATTAAAATGTTTGGCACTAAATATTTGAATGATGAGCATGATTGCAATGCTGTTAGTATGAATTCCTTGAATATCCATGATGCTAATGATATGCAAAGCCACAAGCTTGGGGAAGCTATGTTTGATGAAGATGATATTTTTTGTCCCCCAAGTTTTGATGAGCAAATTTATTATGATGAAAGCATGCCTCCTATTTATGATGATTATATTGATGAAAGTGGATTTGGAGAGGTCATGACTTTATTTTGTGATGAATCCACTATTTCGGAAGAGGTTCCAATTGATTATGAGAACAAACTTGCTATCTATGAAGATTATTGTGATGACTTGTATGCTATAAAGAATAATGATATCCATGAAACTTGTCATCATGATTTTAGTTTTCAATTGGATTATGCCTCACATGATAATTATTTTGTTGAGTTGCTCCCACTATTATTCATGAGAAGAATTTTTCTTGTGTGAAGAGTAATAAAATTTCTATGCTTGTAGATCATGAAAATAATGCTTTAGGTGCTGGTTATATTGTTGAATTCATTCATGATGCTACTGAAAATTATTATGAGGGAGGAATATATACTTGTAGGAATTTCAATAATATCAAGTTTCCTCTCTATGTGCTTAAAGTTTTGAAGTTATGCTTGTTTTACCTTCCTATGCTAGTTGATTATTGTTCCCACAAGTTGTTTGCTCACAAAATCCCTATGCGTAGGAAGTGGGTTAGACTTAAATGTGCTAGTCATATTCTTCATGATGCTCCCTTTATGTTACAATTCTTATCTTTTATGTGAGCATCATTGAAATCATCATGCCTAGCTAGGGGCGTTAAACGATAGTGCTTGTTGGGAGGCAACCCAATTTTATTTCTGTTCTTTGCTTTTTGTTACTGTTTAGTAATAAATAATTCATCTAGCCTCTGTTTAGATGTGGTTTTATGTGTTTAATTAGTGTTTGTGCCAAGTAGAACCGTTGGGAAGACTTGGGGAAAGTCTTTTTGATCTTGCTGTAAAAAACAGAAACTTTAGCGCTCACTAGAATTGCTGCCATTTGTATTTGGATAGTGATATTTAGTTAATTATTTTTGCAGATGATTAATAGATAAATTAGTCACGTCCATAAATTTATTTTAGAATTTTATGAGTTCCAGAAGTATACGTTTGATCCAGATTACTACAGACTGTTCTGTTTTTGACAGATTCTGTTTTGTATGTGTTGTTTGCTTATTTTGATGAATCTATGAGTAGTATCGGAGGGTATGAACCATAGATGAGTTGGAATACAGTAGATATTACACATGTACGAATTTAGAATGAGTTCACAACAGTACCTAAGTGGTGATTTATTTTCTTATACTAACGGAGCTTACGAGTTTTCTGTTAAGTTTTGTGTTGTGAAGTTTTCAAGTTTTGGGTAAAGATTCGATGGACTATGGAATAAGGAGTGGCAAGAGCCTAAGATTGGGGATTCCCAAGGCACCCCAAGGTAATATTAAAGGAAAACCAAGAGCCTAAGTTTGGGGGTGCCCCGGATGGCATCCCCTCTTTCGTCTTCGTTCATCGGTAACTTTACTTGGAGCTATATTTTTATTCACTACATGATATGTGTTTTGCTTGGAGCATCATTTTATTTTCTTTTGTTTTGCTTGCTGTTTGAATAAAATACCAAGATCTGAAATTCTTAAATGTTAGAGAGTCTTCACATAGTTGCATGATTATTCGACTACTCATTGATCTTCACTTATATCTTTCGGAGTAGTTTGTTGTTGCTCTAGTGCTTCACTTACATCTTTTTAGAGCACGGTGGTGGTTTTATTTTATAGAAATAGATGAACTCTCATGCGTCACTTATATTATTTTGAGAGTCTTTAGAACAGCATGGTAATTTGCTTTGGTTATGAATTTAGTCCTAATATGATGGGCATCCAAGAGGGATATAATAAAAACTTTCATATAAAGTGCATTGAATACTATGAGAAGTTTGATACTTGATGATTGTTTTGAGATATGAGGATGGTAATATTAGAGTCATGCTAGTGAGTAGTTGTGAATTTGAGAAATACTTGTGTTAAAGTTTGTGATTCCCATAGCATGCACGTATGGTGAACCATTATGTGATGAAGTCGGAGCATGATTTATTTATTGATTGTCTTGCTTATGAGTGGCGGTCGGGGACGAGCGATGGTCTTTTCCTACCAATCTATACCCCTAGGAGCATACGTGTAGTACTCTGTTTCGATAACTAATAGATTTTTGCAATAAGTATGTGAGTTCTTTATGACTAATGTTGAGTCTATGGATTATACGCACTCTCACCCTTCCACAATTGCTAGCCTCTCTAGTACCGCGCAACTTTCGCCAGTACCATAAACCCACCACATATCTTCCTCAAAACAACCACCATACCTACCTATTATGGCATTTCCAAAGCCATTCCGAGATATATTTCCATGCAACTTTCCACCGTTCCGTTATTATGACACGCTTCATCATTGTCATATTGCTTTGCATGATCATGTAGTTGACATCGTATTTGTGGCAAAGCCACCGTTCATAATTCTTCCATACATGTCACTCTTGAGTCATTGCACATCCCGGTACACCGCCGGAGGCATTCATATAGAGTCATATTTTGTTCTAAGTATCGAGTTGTAATTCTTGAGTTGTAAGTAAATAAAAGTGTGATGATCTTCATTATTAGAGCATTGTCCCAAGTGAGGAAAGGATGATGGAGACCATGATCCCCCACAAGTCGGGATGAGACTCCAGATGAAAATAAATAAATAAAAGAGGCCAAAGAAGCCCAAATAAAAGAAGATAAAAAAGAGGCCATAAAAAAGAGAAAGGCCCAAATAAAAAAATAAAAAATGAGAGAAAAAGAGAGAAGGGGCATTGCTACTATCCTTTTACCACACTTGTGCTTCAAAGTAGCACCATGATCTTCATGATAGAGAGTCTCTTATGTTGTCACTTTCGTATACTAGTGGGAATCTTTCATTATAGAACTTGGCTTGTATATTCCAATGACGGGCTTCCTCAAAATGCCCTAGGTCTTCGTGAGCAAGCGAGTTGGATGCACACCCACTAGTTTCTTTTGTTGAGCTTTCATCCATTTATATCTCTAGCGCATACGTTGCATGGCAATCCCTACTCACTCACATTGATATCTATTGATGGGCATCTCCATAGCCCGTTGATACGCCTAGTTGATGTGAGACTATCTTCTCCTTTTTGTCTTCTCCACAACCACCATTCTATTCCACCTATAGTGCTATGTCCATGGCTCACGCTCATGTATTGCGTGAAGATTGAAAAAGTTTGAGAACATCAAAAGTATGAAACAATTGCCTGGCTTGTCATCGGGGTTGTGCATGATTTAAATATTTTGTGTGGTGAAGATAGAGCATAGCCAGACTATATGATTTTGTTGGAATAGCTTTCTTTGGCCATGTTATTTTGAGAAGACATGATTACTTGGTTAGCATGCTTGAAGTATTATTATTTTTATGTCAATATTAAACTTTTGTCTTGAATCTTATGGATATGAATATTCTTGCCACAATAAAGAGAATTACATGGATAAATATGTTAGGTAGCATTCCACATCAAAAATTCTGTTTTTATCATTTACCTACTAAAGGACGAGCAGGAATTAAGCTTGGGGATGCTGATACGTCTCCAACGTATCTATAATTTTTTATTGTTCCATGCTATTATATTATCAACCTTGGATGTTTTATATGCATTTATATGCTATTTTATATGATTTTTGGAACTAACCTATTAACCTAGAGCCCAGTGCCAGTTTCTATTTTTTCCCCTTGTTTTAGAGTATCACAGAAAAGGAAAATCAAACGGAGTCCAATTGACCTGAAACTTCACGGAACTTATTTTTGGACCAGAAGAAGCCCACAAAGTATCAGAGATGGACCAGAAGAGTCCCGGGCTGCCCACGAGGCACTACAAAAAAAAGACACATCCATGACATTTTGGGCCGAACGAATTTTTTTCTGTCATACATATGACACTTCTATGACGATAATTGTGACAAAACCCGGTATCATCATAGATGTGGTGGGCTCCTACTTCTATGACAAAAAATCGTGACAGAAAATGGGCTTTTCGTCCTGGGCGGGCCGGAGACGCAGCTGCATGACATTCTTTGGGCCGTCCATGACGGAAAAAACCATGGTAGAAGCGAGGGGGAGGAAAATTTCGGGGAGTTCCCGGTTACGGTGGGAGGTCGGGGGCCGAGCGATGCGCGTTTCTCTCGTACACGTACGCGCGTGTGTGCGAGGCGTTGGCTCTAACTAAACCCGAGCGAGGCGTTGGGCTCTAACTGAACCTGAGGGACTGCACTGCAGGCTACGCGTTACTGAACCCGAGCGATCGATCGATGGATGTTAACTGAACCTGATCGAGCGATTCCATCGCCACTGCTGCTAACTGAAGCCGATCGATGTTGCCTCTGGGATGAACAGTGAGTGTTGCAGGGGGTTTAGATGAACAGTGAGCGGTGGCGTTGCCTCTGGATGAACAGGACCCCGTGGTGTGGTGGAGGGCTGGATGAACAGTAGACGGTGGAGGGGTGCCCGTGGAGGGGTGGTTGAACAGGACCCCATGGTGTGGAGGGCTGGATGAACAGTAGACAGTGGAGGGGTGATTGAACAGTAGCGGTGGAGTAGCGCGCGGTGGAGGCTGGATGAACAGGAGCCCGTGGAGGCTGGAGGAGGTCGACGGTGGAGATGAATAGTATCCCGTGGAGTCCCGTTTTGCGGTACGCCACACCCCTCCCGATGAACATGACCCCCATTTCAACTATAGGAGGTCCGTTTTGTTTGTTTTGCGGTACACCACTCCCCTCCCGATCAACAGGACCCCCGTTTCGACCGTAGGAGGTCTGTTTCCTCCATTTTGCGGTACGCCACACCCCTCCCGATCAACAGGACCCCCGTTTCGACCATACGAGGTCCGTTTCCTCCGTTCTGCGGTACGCCAGGCCTCGTTTCCATTGCATGTTCCGTCTAAGCCCTCCCGATGAACACGACCACGCATTCCGTTCTGACCCAGCCGGTTGGCTCCCACGCATTCCGTCGCCTCCCGATGAATACGACACATTCCTTTGCCTCCCCATGAACACGATGCATTTCGTTGCCTCCCCATGAACACGACGAAGACGCTGTTTCTCTGTTCCGACCCAGCCATGTACATGAGCCCTGGCCGTACATATGCGCGAGTAGGCGTTCGAGACCCCGCCCGTATGTACACATACATGGCCGTATTTTCTTTCTTGCACCCTGGCCGCTGTACGTATGTGTACATGCTACGTGCGCGCCTCTACATCCACCAGTATATATGTACATACATGTTCACGACCAGAATGACAACGCTACGTAGGCTTCGACCAGGTGGGTCCTGACTGTCAGGCACTTCCTTGCTTGCGAAGATGTAGCTGGTGGGTCCCAACAGTCAGGGGGTGAATCATTTTTTTGCCCGGATGCACTTCCTTGCGTGCGAAGATGTAGCTGGTGGGTCCCAGTAGTCAGGGGCAAACGTTTTTTTCGTGAAATACAGTGGCCTGTCCGGTGGGTCCCAGCTGTCAGGTGGGCTGTGGACCCAGCTGTCAGCCTCTCCACATACAGTCCACGTCTGATGGAAGTCATTCCTTGACCACGTTGACCATGCCACGCCGAGAGCACCAGGGCGGTGGACGACGGCGAGGCCTAGGAAGGGGACGACGGGGAGCCGGGGAAGACGCGGCAGTGGAAGCCCGTGCGGAGAGGAGTAAGAGGGTTCACTGGTTCGGCTGCGGTGTGAGGCTGCCGTCGCCGCAGGGCCTGGCCAGCGGTGGGAAGATTAGGGGGCGGTGAGGCCTCGCGGCAGCACAGCCGGCCACGGGAGGCAGGAGCATGCGGCACGACCGGCGCTGCTTTGGGCGGCTGGAGCAAGAAGACCAGAGGTTGAAGAAGCACTACGACCATTGGATGGACATCGTACAGTCACTGGAGCTAGAATCATTCATATATTGACTAAAGTTGACAAAGGCCCCCGTCCCAGTCAACTTAGTAGGCCCACAAGTCAGCCTCCCACCATGGTGGGTCCCAGCTAGCAGGGGGAGTATTCATTTTTCTGTGCGTAATAAGGAGGCACTTCCGGTGGGTCCGAGCTGACAGCGGGGGGAATGTTTTTTTTTCACGAAATACGCTGGCCCGTCCGGTGGGTCCCAGCAGTCAGGGGGAAACATTTTTTCGCGAAATAAGATGGCCCGTCCGTTGGGTCCCTGCTGTCAGGTGGAGAAATAATTATTTTGCGCGTAATAAGGAGGCACTTCCTTGCGGCCGCCTGGACCTAGCTGTCATCATCTCCACGTACAGTACTCTTCTGATGGAAGTCGGTCGTTGACCACGTTGACCACGCCGCGCCGAGAGCACCAGGGCGGTGGTCTGGTTGACGGCGAGGCCTAGGAAGGGGACGACGCGGAGCCGGGGAAGACGCAACAGTGGAAGCCTGCGTGGAGAGGAGTACGAGGGTTCACTGGTTCGGCTGCAGTGTGAGGCTGCCGTCGCCGCAGAATAACAGGGGGTGTGGGTGAGTAGAGGGATGGCCTGGCTAGTGGTGGGAGTAGTACGGGACGGTGAGGCCTCCGCGGCATCACATCCGGCCATGGGGGCAGGAGCACGCGACACGACCGGCGCTGCTTTGGGCGGCTGGAGCAAGAAGACCAGAGGTTGAAGAAGCACTACGGCCGTTGGATGGACATCATACGATCACTGCAGCTAGAATCGTTTATATTGACTAAGTTAACAAAGCCCTTGGTACGCGTCAACTTAGTAGGCCCACAGCTCGGATTTGGCAGAGAACATATAGCCCATTTGCGATTTTTAAGAATGTACAGCCCATTTTTTAATTCTAATGGAATTTACTACAGCCCATTTATAGTTTGTTAAAAGTACAGCCCAACTTCTAGCTAGGACAACGATTAATAATTTCAAACAACCGCTCAAAACAGAATTCAAAAAAATTCCCACATTTTGATGGGATCCGAAATATTTTTATCCGAAATTTCTAGTCGGGTTAAATATAATTTCAAAATAAAGTTGTATTACGTTAAAATCCAACGAAATCTTGTGCGCGCAATCAGTAATGAAATTAAAAATTCCAAATTCCAAAAATAATATATTTTTCAAACTAATTACATGTTTGGTGCATAGTAACTGTCCAGTTATTATAATTACATCCCATTTATTATTTCTTAAAGTCCATTTTCTTGTTAAGCCTAATGCATACCTCCTAGGAAAGTTTGCAGGCCAGCGGGGCGGAGAATAACAAGTTGACCCAGATATTGTGTACAACTGTCGGCCCAGTTGCATTGCTGATGTTGAAAAAAAGGCTTGTGTAGTACAGTACAACCTAACATGGTTACTCAGCCCACATTCATCGACGCCGGAAAGGCCCAAACAAGGCTTCTGTACAACTTTTTGAAGTCACTGAGCTCAATTAATAACTTAAGAAAAAAGTTAGATTACAGTGGAACCTAATTAAAAGCTGTCACGAGCAAATAAATAATTCAACGGGTCCCACTTGTGCGTGTGTGTGTGCGTGTGCGTGTGTGTGTGTGAGAGAGAGATAGAGAGACAGACCCATCAGTCGATGCTCGAAATACATCTTTCAGCCATATGCATTGCTGATGCTCAGTAAAAACTTATATAGTTGACACAATCATATAGAACATCATAGCACACTGAACTTGCATACAAAAATTTCACACAGGCGGCACAATCAGGATGGAAGCAGTGGATCGCTACGGGAAGGGCTATGTTGAAACCAACGAAGTCGTACATAACGGTTCATCGTCTTTATCAATGATGGGGAAATATCTTGAATGTTGTGCAAAGAAAACAGACAAACAACACAATAAGTTCTGCTAGCACATTAAGTTGACGTACAACCCTTTCTAAAAAAAGTTCAGGTACAAAATTAGAACAGGTCACAATCAAATGTACTGGCATATCAGTGCTTCACACTCATAGCTCGGATTTAACTAGTATCTGACAAGATTCAGTTGTTACCTCAAATTAGAGCACATCCAGGCGGCCAGCCCTGCCTCTTCTCCCAAAGAAGCAGTGGCCTTCGCCGCGCGATGGAGTAGGCCCTGTGCCATCCATCGTTCCGAGCAACACGGGGAAAGTCTGACGTTGACTCCTGTAATGGACGTCGTCGACAGACCCTGGCACCAGCGGCGGCGGCATGACTTTGATTGATGGATTGACCACTTCTTCGACATGCACGAACACTCGATACAGGTACATCCCTAACGTGGTCCGCGGCGGCCATGGTGGCGACGAATAGTACAACCCCGGTTCCTGCACCGGTATCTCAACACCAATCACCTTCGGTATGGTGGACGGCTTCTTCATCCATGCCATAACCGTCAGAGCCCAGCTATCTGGAGGAACAAACATACTTACGAGCTCACCTCCAAGGTCGTTGATAAGCTCTTTCATGGACTCGCTGTTCCAAGCACATCGAGGCATGCCGTGGAAGGTAAGCTTTGTTAAAAACTCAAGCTCAGAGGGCACCGAGCCCCATCCTGGGTGCCACCGATCAAAGCTCACCAGCGCGCCATCGTAGAACAAACGTCGGGAAGATTCGAACACATGACTGCAGTCGAAAGTTGTCCAGAACCTGACGAAGAAATCAGTCGGTGGAGGATAGACTTTGACGAGCAAGTCACTTATTTGGATGTCGTGCGCAATGCCAAGAGCTTTGACAAGGTCGTCTAGATAGACGGGAGGCCGGTCGCCGTTGATGGTTACCATCAGCACTTTGCCGGCAAACTGGTCGTCAAGCGCCGCCATGCCACTGTTGAGCGACAGCACGCAGCGACCGAAGGCAGGACGGACCTCAGGATCTCCGGCTCGGAGATCCGCGTTGACCGGCGACATGATAGTGCGCTTGAGTACAGGGAGTATAGGAGGGGGATTTGGGGGAACTGGAGTAGGAATCGAGATTCCAGAGGTGGGGGAGGGGCGGGAGACTGGGGATGAAAAGGTAGCATGAATTTCGAGCACGCGCCAATATGCTCTCGGCACACAAGCGCACGAAAACACCGGTGGCGCCCACATGTTGGCCTAAGAGTCCTTATTCTTTCTTTTTTGGAGAGCCCAACCTTTTTTTTCAGGATCTTTTGAGAGCCCGGCCTGAGAGTCATAATTGACCTGTTTGGCATTGCGTTACTACTCGGCCTATATTCAACGACACCTCACTGGCCCAAACAAGTGTACATCATTGAAAAGACACTGAGCTCAAATTATATAACTTGAAAAAAGGAGATATACTCTGAACACTGGAGATTGGTGATGCCCTCATTTAGCTCACCAGTAGTTTGAGATAATAAACAGTTTGAAACAACGATATATACAACATTCAAACACTGACTAGTGACTACTACTGACATAAACAACAAGACATGATAGTTCATAAGAAGTCTTGCTACACCACCAAAACGCACCCATCTGCAGCGCTCAGACTCTCATGATCCAGACGAGAATGACATTCTAAACAGAAGCAACTATTACATAGTAAGAGTGACATAGACGAGGATGACCAAATGACAAGTGAGGGAGTCCTGGATTAGGGGGTATCCGGATAGCCGGACTATAACCTTTGGCCGGACTCTCGGACTATGAAGATACAAGATTGAAGACTTCGTCCCGTGTCCGGATGGGACTTTCCTTGACGTGGAAGGCAAGCTTGGCAATACAGATATGTAGATCTCCTCCCATTGTAACCGACTCTGTGTAAACCTAGCCCACTCCGGTGTCTATATAAACCGGAGGGTTTTAGTCCATAGGACGAACAACAATCATACCATAGGCTAGCTTCTAGGGTTTAGCCTCTTTGATCTCGTGGTAGATCTACTCTTGTACTACCCATATCATCAATATTAATCAAGAAGGAGTAGGGTTTTACCTCCATTGAGAGGGCCCGAATCTGGGAAAAAACATTGTGTCCCTTGTCTCCTGTTACCATCCGCCTAGACGCACAGTTCGGGACCCCCTACCCGAGATCCGCCGGTTTTGACACCGACATTGGTGCTTTCATTGAGAGTTCCTCTGTGTCGTCACCTTTAGGCCTGATGGCTCCTCCGATCATCAACAACGATGCGGTCCAGGTGAGACCTTTCTCCCCGGACAGATCTTCATGTTCGGCGGCTTTGCACTGCGGGCTAATTCGCTTGGCCATCTGGAGCATATTGAAAGCTACGCCCCTGGCCGTCAGGTCAGATTTGGAAGTTTGAACTACATGGCTGACATCCGCGGAGACTTGATCTTCGACGGACCCGAGCCACAACCAAGTGTGCCGCACTGTTACGATGGGCATGTGTCGGTGTTAAAACCGGCGGATCTCGGGTAGGGGGTCCCGAACTGTGCGTCTAGGCCGAATGGTAACAGGAGGCAAGGGACACGAAGTTTTACCCAGGTTCGGGCCCTCTCGATGGAGGTAAAACCCTACGTCCTGCTTGATTAATATTGATGATATGGGTAGTACAAGAGTAGATCTACCACGAGATCGGAGAGGCTAAACCCTAGAAGCTAGCCTATGGTATGATTGTTGATGTGTACGTTGTCCTACGGACTAAAACCCTCCGGTTTATATAGACACCGGAGAGGGTTAGGGTTACACAAAGTCGGTTACAATGGTAGGAGATCTTCATATCCGTATCGCCAAGCTTGCCTTCCACGCCATGGAAAGTCCCTTCCGGACACGGGACGGAGTCTTCAATCTTGTATCTTCATAGTCCAGGAGTCCGGCTATCCGAACACCCCCTAATCCAGGACTCCCTCAGTAGCCCCTGAACCAGGCTTCAATGACGACGAGTCCGGCGCGCAGATTGTCTTCGGCATTGCAAGGTGGGTTCCTCCTCCAAGTACGTCATAGAAGATTACCAATCTAATCTGCTGACGTATTCCATAGCATGACACACCACGGCCAAGCCTTTATCCGAGTCGTTTTATTATCCCACCTCAGTGCGTCATGCGAGGCGCTTTCCTTGGCATGTCTTGTTAAAGCAGAGATCGTGTCCCCTTATCCCGGGATTCTCATCAATACGGGCATGGGTAACCCAACCGCTTCTAGGACTCCTAGATTATAGGCAAGTCCAAACGGACACGGAGAGGACGCTTGATATTCACCCTCTTTATAAAGGGGACAAGGCTTTTATTTTTCCCTCCTGTGCTCAATCGAACCCTTCCCCTCCCTCAAGCTCAAACGCCCGAAGTTCAGGTCAGGCGCTCCGAACCTTCAGTCATGTCCGGATCTAGCCTTCAAGGCCGATGGATGCCTTCCTCCGTCACGGAAGAAGACATCAAGAAGTTGAGGGAGGCCAGATATCTGACCGCCGAGATTTTGCATCGGCTGCCTCCCCGAGGGCAGGCCGTCCCCACCCCCGAACCCAACGAGAACGTCGTGTTCGTTTCCCACTTCCTCCGAGGTCTAGGCCTTTCCCTGGATCCTTTCGTCAGGGGTTTGATGTTTTACTACGGGCAAGATTTTCATGATCTAGCTCCGGACTCCTTTCTTCATATCACGACATTTATTGTCGTGTGCGAGGCCTTCCTCCGGGTTACCCCTCACTTTGGCCTATGGCTCAAGACCTTTGAAGTGAAGCCAAAGATGGTCGAGGGGAAACATGCAGCGTGTGGAGGTGCCTCAATACGCAAGATGACGGGAGCTCCGTGGCCCAAAGGTTCCATCCCAGAGGTGTCTGAATTGTGGCAACAGGAGTGGTTCTACATCACGGCTCCTAGAAGTGCCAAGTGGGCGCCCCCCTATTTTCCGCTCGGGCCCTCCACCACAGCTGATGTCATGGATTAGCAGAGGTCTGAGATGGGGTCCAGTTAAGGACGTGCCTATACTGCAAGGCCGCATTCGAGATCTCTTGAATGGAGATTTCAGTTTGGTTGCGGTAATATAGGTTATGCTGGTTCATCAAGTCCAGCCTTGCAAACGCCGGCCTCTTCGCCTGTGGGAGTTCAATCCCGAGGGACCGTGTGCCATTCAAAATTTTCTCGGCATGACGCACGAGGAGATGTACAAGTCATTCTTCGGACCTCAGGTGGAGTGTCCGGAAATCACCGAGGACGTGGGCCTGAGTAGTAACCGCACCGCCGAACAGGTAAGGCATCTTCCGGCCGAACATACTATCTTTACTTTGTTACGAAGTTATTTCTGAGAGTTCGCTTTTTGACCAAGACTGGCTAACAAAGGCAAAGTTGATTCGGTGTTCGGCCCCCCTCCCTGAGGGTTTGGAAAATCCGGTATTGGAAAAGATGCTCCAGACCGCACCTTGCCCGGAGCCCTTGAAGGAAGATACTGTGGAGGATAATGCGGGCGGACGCGGGCCCCCAACACTGCCCATTCTAGCCGAGGGAGCGAGCATCTCCATGAGGGAAGGCGACCAGAAGAGGAAAAGGACTGCGCCCGGGGATTTGGAAGCCGAAGCTTCCAAACGGGAGAAGAAGTCTCCCACAGAGGGTCCTACCTTGGGAGGCGCTGTTTCCGCACAGTCCGCGGGGGGATCAATTCTCCCATGAGTCGTAAGTGACCCGAAATACTTTTAATAGTACAGATATGCCATCTTTTTCTTCTGAGAAAATAACCATCGCATATATTTTTGCAGTTCGGGCCTTAGCCCATCTCAAATGAGCTCATCTTCGGGGGATCTTCTTCCAGAGATGATGAAGAGCGAAATGCCTCCTCCGGACTCCTCCGCTCCAGAAGCGGGCGACCCTGAAGTGTCGTTGCGAAGGGCCTCTCCGAGTCCGGTGAGGCCAGAAGATAATCCCATTGACCCCCGAAGCTCCCAGTGTCCGGCTCCCGAAGAGAGCAGACAAAAGAGTCCGGCCCCGTCTAGTGTGCGATCGGATGTTCTGAGGGAGTTGGTGGGGCGAGCGACCATCTCAAATGAACACCGTGTGATGATGAATACGGTGATGGAGAGAATATTGTTCGCCGAAAGCGGATTGCATGAAGCTTTTATGAGTCTACTGACAGGTTTTGAGGTACGTAAAAGAATGTATGATAATCCTGCACATGCTAGGTGTGCCCTGTGTAGATAGTAGCCCCTGAGACTCTGGTTGTTGTCGGAAACAACGACGAACAGAGGATCATATTCCCAGGAAATAACCATACTGCCTCTATGTGCAGGTGATGGAAGCTCCGGTGGCTAGCCGGACTAGTGAGTTTGCCCATTTAGAACGGCAGTTGGATGCGGCAGACGCCGACATCGAGCTTGTTAACAAAAGGCTTGACGAGGCACAGGGTAAGTGTCAATGTCTGGTAAACGCCACATAGGAAGAGCAGCATGATGCCAGTATCTTTAATATGTTGTGACTGCAGATGGAGCTGCCACTATTGAAGCCTTGCGGGCAGAACTTGCCCGAGCCAAGGAACAAGCGAGGTTGGGTAATGCGGCTGCTGTGAAGGCGGCCGAAGAGTTGCAAGCCAAGAAGGCCGCGCATGGCGAGACCCGAGACAAGATGGCCAAGATGGCTATAGAATTAAAAGCCGCCGCCGACCGTTGCTGGGTTCTTGAAAAGGAAATCCAAGCGAAGGCATCGGACCTTGAGAAGGCTGCTGCGACGAAAAAGGATCTCCGCTGTGCTATGAGGGCAAAGAAGGAGGAGCTGCGGGAAGCTGGGGATATTGTAGCTGGGAAATCCTTTATGTTGTGGAGGAAATTCGGAGATCCACGGTACGCCCCTCTGGATCGGCTGTGGAGTTCGGAGGATGTGTATATGGATTTGGCGGCGAGCGTTGCCGATGCGGCCAAGTACTTCCAGGGTCAGATGGACCATGGAGTAGACCAGCTTTTTTGGAGACAATTCCATTCTCCCGAGTGTCCACTTTCATTGACTGACCAATTAGCCGAATGGGCCGAACTAAATAGGTTGTCCAGACTCTCTATGAGGTCTGTTGTGGATCAGCTATGGCCGGGAAGGTCAAAACCGAACAGCTATTTCAGCTTGGTGCAGCAGGTCCTTGACGTGGTGCCGCGCATTAATGCGATGAGGAGGTCAGCGTGCATAGAGGGCGCACGGATGGCCTTTGCCCGTGTTAAGGCATATTGGGCGGAGATGGATGCTACCAATGTTGCAGCGCGGGATTCGGCTATAGGTCGAAAGGCTGCCGAGCACTACTTTGAAGAAGTTCTTGAGGGTGCCCGTTTGATAGAGACCCATTGCTCAAAAAATATCATGTTTGAGTGATATGTAATCTCATTGTAAGCGAAATGCTTTTATAAATTTTTATAAGGCTATTTTTATACTTTTGCCTGAAAGTAATATGATGCCTCCTGGGCGGCCGTTTATGTATACATGTGTATAACCTGGAAGATTGCAGCCGTCGGCTTCAACCCTCACGCATATAATGTGGAGGTGCTCGCAAAAACACGCATTCACACTTAACCCAACGTCTTGGTCCTATTAAGGAGGTGATAGCAGAGCGAGCGAGGCAACCGGACTATAATGCTTTAGCACTTTCACTTAGCCATAGGAGTTTGACAGTGGGGCTACTAGATAGCCCCTGGTGGCTCCGCACTCTCCCGATCTCGGGGTGCGTACATGCCTGGCCGGGAAACGGCCCTTCGTTAAAGCGGAGGAATTCTAACATTCCCGAAGTTCATCGAGTGGTTGACCAGTCTCACGCTATATCATGACAGTCAGTTTTCGGCTTTCTCTACTGAGGTGCTCGTCCGGATGAACCAGGGCACAATCGCAGTAGTTCTCCTGGTGCTACCTTAGCCGGCAAGGCGGAACGTAAGGCACCAAAACACAGGATCCGGGCAAACCCAACATTTGACCAAAGACAATGATTCGGAGCTGATGCATATAGGGCCAAACTCGCGACGCCGAACACTCCCTAAGGTATTCGATCTTTGTGGTAGGGCCTAAATAGTGGCCTTTGTAAGAAGCCCCGTGTGTCCAGGTACGTGCATTGTTCTGGCGTGGCCACATGCCAAGACGTCAGCATCCTTCTCAACGGTGGATACGTATCAACAAGAGACAGTAAAAAAGGTTTACATGGGGTCTTAATCTAAAAAGAATCCTTGGAGCGGGTCCCTGCTACACGTCTGCGCTTGTGTCTCCGTTGTGCCATATCCTGGACGGGTGTAGCACGATGATCGTCTATAAAAGAGAGGAAGTTAAGTGAAAAAGTTGTCGTGCAAAAGGATAGTTTTTAAAGAAACCATGTATAATTCAAGATGATAAGAAATTGCCACTTGTCTGCGCGCGTTGAGCCCCTTGTATTGACAAATAGGGGTGTGACCACTTATTTCCGTATAAATAGCAGCGCCGGACTTGATTAGTTGTAGCTGAGGTCTTGACGACCTATTGGGTGCTTTCGCTTGTCCGGGCGCCTTTAGTGTGCGGCGGCCGAGGCAGCCTCACTCTCTTCGGCCCACAGAGATCGCTTGATATTTCCGTGCACTGTAATGATGCCATGTGGACCGGGCATCTTGAGTTTGAGGGAGGCGTAGTGTGGTATTGCATTAAAGCAAGTGAAAGCTTCGCATCCGAGCAGTGCTTGATAGCCACTTTGAAATGGAGCGATATGGAAAGTTAAATGCTCGCGAAGGAAGTTATCGGGGGAGCCAAATGTAACTTGTAGTAGGAGGGAGCCCGTACAACGAGCCCCTGGGCCTGGCGTTACTCCTTTAAAGGTAGTATTGCTATGGCAAATTTGTGTTTGGTCTAACCCCATCCCGCGGATTGCGTCCTGATATATTAGGTTTAGGCTACTGCCGCCGTCCATCAAGACCCTTGTGAAGTGATATCCGCCAATTACTGGGTCTAATACCAGGGCAGCCCATCCTGCGTGTCGGATACTTGCTGAGTAATCGCGATGGTCGAAAGTGATCGGTTGAGATGACCAGTGGCAGGACTTCGTGGTGACAGGCACTTGTGTATACTTTCCTGGGAGTGCCGCATTGTTTTTTCCCTTGATTACGTGTAACACGTTTACTGTTTTGACTTTTGGTGGAAATTGCTTTTGTTCCCCCGTGTCTTGCTTGGGGGGCTCGTCCTCGTCTTCACTTGGTGTATCCTCCCCCTTGTGTACGGCGTTGAGCTTGCCGGACTGCTTGAAGACCCAACATTCTCTGTGGGTATGATTAGTAGGTTTACCAGGGGTACTATGTATCTGACATACTTGGTCCAGAATTTTGTTGAGGCTGGACAATTCATCCCTGGTGCCCTTAGGGGGCGGCTTTTGTCCTGGCCGAGAGCTTTTGAATCCAGCATTTACTCCCGTGCCCTTCGTGCTGTCTTCTTTATTCCGGCGTTTGTTATTGCTGTTGCGCCGTGATTTCCCGTTTCCATCTCTGACTTCAGATGTACTGGGGTCGCTGGTGCTGCATCTGGCTAGCCAGTTGTCCTCTCCCGCGCAAAAGCGGGTCATGAGGTTTGTTAATGCGGCCATCGTTCTCGGCTTATTTTGGCCGAGGTGTCTGGCGAGCCATTCGTCACGGACGCTATGCTTGAAAGCTGCTAAGGCTTCGGCGTCTGGACAGTCGACAATCTGGTTCTTTTTAGTAAGAAACCTGTTCCAAAGCTTTCGGGCTGACTCTCCGGGCTGTTGAGTTATATGACTTAAATCGTCCGCATCAAGAGGTCGGACATAAGTCCCTTGAAAATTTGCCCGAAAGGCGTCTTCGAGCTCTTCCCAACTTCTAATGGAGCTTTCGGGGAGGCCTTTGATCCAGTGACGAGCTGGCCCTTTGAGCTTGAGGGGTAGGTACTTGATGACGTGGAGATCATCTCCTCGAGCCATATGGATATGAAGGATGTAGTCCTCAATCCAGACCCCAGGGTCTGTTGTTCCATCGTATGCCTCTATGTTTACGGGCTTGAATCCCTCTGGAAATTCGTGGTCCAGTACCTCATCGGTGAAACATAGGGGGTGTGCAGCACCCCTGTAGCTGGGTGTACCGCGTTGTTCGGATGTTTGTTGTGTTGCATTGTATGCTGGGGCGCGCTTGCGTGGTCCATAGATGGATCTTGTTGCACCGTTCTTTGGGTGCGAGCCCTTGCATTGGTTGCGTGTTGTAAGGTGAGCGGCGTTGTATGCCGCTCTGTGTTGGTAGAGGGGTCGTCTATCCGACCAGGTGGCTGCTTTGATATTTGGTTGTGGGGGGTCTGAGGCCTCCTCATCGAATTCGGGTAGCAGCTTCCACTTTGGGTAGCTCTTGTAGGGGCGATTGTCGCCGTACCTTGCTGTTGTGTTGAGTATTTTACTCCATCTGATTTGGAGTGTGTCTTGCGCGGCCTTGAGCCTTTGCTTCTACTTTTTCAGACTCCTCGCGGTGGCAACAAGCCTTTTACGGGCAATCTGCTGCTCCGGGTGCCTGTCCGGCGTTATGTCGTCCGGACCATTATCCTTGATAGGATTTGTTTGTTCGGTTTGATTATCCGGATTGCCATTGTCCGGCAGCGGTTCGCCCTGCTCCAGCGCTGGGTCTGTGTGATCCCTATTTCTGTCGAGGCGGGATTTGGGTGGCGCTTGCGTCGCCGCTCTGACTGCTTTTCAAGGGAACAAGCCTTCGGTGCGTCCTTCCGCTCCTCGTCGTCATCTTTTGGTTCGTCCACCATGTATACGTCATATGACGAGGTGGCGTTCCAGGGCCCAATAGGCACTGGTTCTTCATCGTCTCCTTCATCGGCGTCCATACCGTCGATGTCTTCGGAGTCGAGGTCGAGCATGTCGGTTAAATCATCGACGGTGGCGACAAAGTGAGTGGTGGGTGGGCTTTGAATTTCTTCATCGTCCGTATCCCAATCTCGCTGACCGTAGTCCGGCCAGGGCTCTCTTGATAAAGAGAGAGACTTTAGTGATTTCATAATATCGCCGAAGGGCGAGTGCTGAAAGATGTCCGCGGAAGTAAACTCCATGATCGGCGCCCAATCGGATTCGATCGGCAGAGGCGCAAATGGTTCGCAGTCCGGAGAGGAGTCCGGCTCCTTGGAGTCACGAGTCTCGCAGAGTACGGGGCTGGTGTTCGGCTCAATCGCCGTTGGGGTCGCAGCCCCCGAGGTGGCGTCCAACCACCCATCGTCGATCGGCGCAGTTGGCTCCAAATTAAGGGTCGGAGCCGATGCGGGTGTGGCGTCCAGGGCACTGTTCGGCGGCAGAGCTAGATCATGCTCGTCGTGACAGTGCGGCGCGCTCGGCAGTGGCCCGAACCCGTCGAAGATCAAGTCCCCGCGGATGTCAGCCGTGTAGTTTAAACTTCCAAATTTGACCTGACGGCCAGGGGCGTAGCTTTTGATCTGCTCCAGACGGCCAAGCAAATTGGCCCGCAGTGCAAAGCTACCGAAGACGAAGATCTGTCCGGGGAGGAAGGTCTCACCCTGGACTGCATCGCTATTGATGATCGTAGGAGCCATCGAGCCTGACGGCGACGACACAGAGGAACTCTCAATGAAACCACCAATGTCGGTGTCAAAACCGGCGGATCTCGGGTAGGGGGTCCCGAACTGTGCGTCTAGGCCGGATGGTAACAGGAGGCAAGGGACACGAAGTTTTACCCAGGTTCGGGCCCTCTCGATGGAGGTAAAACCCTACGTCCTGCTTGATTAATATTGATGATATGGGTAGTACAAGAGTAGATCTACCACGAGATCGAAGAGGCTAAACCCTATAAGCTAGCCTATGGTATGATTGTTGATGTGTACGTTGTCCTACGGACTAAAACCCTCCGGTTTATATAGACATCGGAGAGGGTTAGGGTTACACAAAGTTGGTTACAATGGTAGGAGATCTTCATATCCGTATCGCCAAGCTTTCCCTCCACGCCAAGGAAAGTCCCTTCCGGACACGGGACGGAGTCTTCAATCTTGTATCTTCATAGTCTAGGAGTCCGGCTGAAGGTATAGTCCGGCTATCCAAACACCCCCTAATCCAGGACTCCCTCAGCATGACTTAGCTCTACCGCCGAATAGTGCCCTGGTGGCCGCGCTTGCAACAGTTCCGGCCCTTAGCTCGGAGCCAACTACGCCGATCGAGGGCGGGTGGCTAGACACCGCCTCGGGGGCTGCAGTCTCAACGGCGATCGAGCCGAACACCAGCTTTATCCTCTGTGAAGCCCGTGACTCCAAGGTGCCGGACCCTGCTCCGGACTCAGAACCCTTCGCGCCCCTGCCAATCGAATCCGATTGGGCGCCGATTATTGAATTCACCGCCGGAGATATTTTTCAGCACTCGCCCTTCGGCGACATTCTGAATTCACTAAGGTCTCTCTCTTTGTCAGGAGAGACCTGGCCGGATTATGGACAATAGGATTGGGATGCGGACAATGAAGAAATTCGACGCCCACCCACCACCCACTTTGTAGCCACTGTCGACGATTTAACCGACATGCTTGACTTCGACTCCGAAGACATCGACGGCATGGACGACGATGTAGGAGGCAAACAAGAACCAGCGCCCACAGGGCACTGGACAGCCACCCCATCCTACGATGTATACATGGTGGACACACCCAAAGGAAACGACGAGGACGAACGGGAGGACGCAACGAAGGGTCGTTCCTCCGAAAAGCAGTCAAAGCGGCGGCGTAAGCACCGCTCCAAGCCCCGCCTCGACAGAGACAGCGGTCATACAGACCCAGCCATAGAGCAGGGTGAGCCGGCGATCGATGAACATGGCATCGAGCAACCGTCCGAACAAGGCAACTTGGATAAACAAACCGCACAACCCGTCCCCGGTGAACATAACAGTCTGGACGACCTCACGCCGAAAAAGTTCCTGGAGCAGAAGAACCTCCACAAAAGGCTCGTCGCCACTGCGCGTAGCCTGAAAAAACAGAAGCGAAATCTCAAAACTGCGGAAGATGCACTCAAAATCAGGTGGAGCAAAGTACTCAGCACCGCAGACAAATACGGCGACAGTCGCCACACAAAAAGCTACCTGAAGCAAAAGCTCCTGCCTGAATTTGTTGAGGAGGCCTTAGAACCTCCGCAACCAACAAATAAGGAAGCCACCCGGTCGGATAAACGACCCCATGGTCAATATAGAGAGGCAAGAGGCGCCGCACACAAGCCAGCACGCGACCCACTCAAGGATTCGCATCAAAAAGATGGCCCAGCCAGATCTATCTATGGGCCAAGAAAGCAAGCTTTAGTAAGCAATGCAACACAACAAACATCCGAACACTATGACACACCCAAATACAGGGGTGCCGCACACCCCCTATGTTTCACCGATGAGGTGCTGGACCATGAATTTCCAGCGGGATTCAAGCCCGTAAACATAGAGGCGTACGACGGAACGATAGACCTGGAGTCTGGATTGAGGACTATATCCTCCATATCCATATGGCCAGAGGAGATGACCTCCACGCCATAAAATACTTACCCCTCAAGCTCAAAGGGCCAGCCCGGCATTGGCTTAAAGGCCTTCCCAAAAACACCATCGAAAGTTGGGAAGAGCTCGAGGATGCTTTTTGGGCAAATTTTCAAGGGACCTATGTTCGGCCTCCGGATGCAGACGATTTAAGTCATATAACTCAACAGCCCGGAGAGTCAGCCCGGAAACTCTGGAACATATTTCTTACTAAAAAGAACCGGATAGTCGACTGTCCGGACGCCGAAGCCTTAGCAGCTTTCAAACACAGCGTTCGAGACGAATGGCTCGCCAGACACCTCGGCCAAGAAAAGCCAAGAACAATGGCCGCATTAACAAGCCTCAGGACCTGCTTTTGCATGGGAGAGGACAACTGGTTGGCAAGATGCAGCACCAGCGACCCAAGTACATCCGAAGTCAGGGACGGAAACGGGAAACCACGTCGCAGCAAGGACCAGCACCGGAATAAGGGAAACAACCCAAAGAGCACGACAGTCAACACCGGATTCAAAAGCTCTCGGCAGGGTCAGAAAAAGCTGCCCCTCAAGGATAACAGGGACGAGCTATCTAGCCTAAATAAAATCTTGGACAAAATATGTCAAATCCACAGCACTCCCGGGAAGCCTGCAAACCATACCCACAGAGAATGTTGGGTCTTCAAGCAATCCGGCAAACTCAACGCCAAACACAAGGGGGCTCGATACACCAAGTGAGGACGATGACGAACCCCACAAGCAGAGCACCGGGAAACAAAAGAATTTCCTACCAAGAAGTCAAAACAGTAAACTTACTTCACGTGACAAAAGGGAAAAACAGAGTGGCGCCTATAGAGATACGCGCCATGCGGCCTATCACAAAGGAGTCTTGCCACTGGTTGTTAAAAGCGATCACCTTCGACCATCAGGATTACTCCGGAAGTATCCGGAATGCAGGTTACCGCCTTGGTATTAGATCCGATAATCGACGGATTCCACTTTACACAAGTCCTGATGGACGGCGGCAGTGGTCTAAACCTGCTATATCAGGACACAGTCCGCAAAATGGGGATGGACCCAACAAAAATTTTCCATAGCAACACTTCCTTTAAAGGAGTAACGCCAGGCCCGGATGCCCATTGCACGGGTTCTCTCCTGCTAGAAGTAATGTTCGGTTCCCCCGATAACTTCCGCCGCAAAAAGCTAACCTTCCACATCGCCCCATTTTCAAGTGGCTATCAAGCACTACTGGGACGCGAAGCTTTCGCCCGCTTTAACGCAATACCGCATTATGCATCTCTCACGCTTAAGATGCCCGGCCCACGAGGCATCATCTCACTAAAGGGAAACATTGAATGTTCCTCGCGCGCAGAAGACTATACGGCTGCCTTGACAGCCACACATTAAAACAGCTTCACCAACAAAAGCATCTAACAGGTCATTAAGACCACAGACATGGCTAGGTGAGTCGGGAGCAAACTTATAATTGATAAAGGTTTTTCTAGTCGTACACCCCTATACAAGGGGCTCCGCATATGTGAAATAAGCTACTATAAGGCTCAATTTTCCCCATCTTGAATTATACTTTGTTTACTTAGTACAACATATATTTCGCATGGCTATTCTTCTTTCAACTAAGTTCCTCTCTTTTACAGATGAACACCGTGCTACACCCGTCCAGGACATGGCGCAACGGAGACAGCAGGGACCCATCCCAAGGATTCTCTTTAGATTAAGACCCTGCGTAAACCTTTTTCACTGTCTCTTGTTGATGCACATCCCCTGGATTCATAGTATAACCAAGGAGGAGGCTGGCGTCTTGGCATCTGGCCATGTCAGAATTTTGCACGTACCTAGACACCAGGGGCTTATTATCATGGGCATTGCTCAGCCCGTTTTTACAAAGACTGAATACCTTAGGGAGTGTTCGGCGTTGCGAGTTTGGCCTTATATGCATCAGCTCCGAATCATGTCTTTGGTCAAATGTTGGGTTTGCCCGGCTCCTGTGTTTTGCTGCCTTACGTTCCGCTCTATCGGCTAAGGCGGCACCAGGAGAACTACTGCGATTGTGCCCCGGTTCAGCCAGGCGAGCACCTCAGTAGAGAAAGCCGAAAACTGACTGTCATGATATAGCGTGAGACTGGTCAACCACTCAATGACCTATCGGAGTCTTCGGGATTCCTCCGCATTAACGAAGGGCCATTTCCTGGCCAGGCACACACGCGCCCCGAGTTCAGGCGAGCGCGGCGCCACCAGGGGCTATATAGTAGCCCCCCTGTCAAACTCCTATGGCTAAGTGAAAGTGATAAAGCATTATAGTCTGATTGCCTAGTTCGCTTCGCTATCACCTCCTTCATGGACCAAGACGTTGGATCAAGTGTGAGAATGCGCCTTCTGCGAACACCCCCGCATTATATGAGTGGAGGCTGAAACCGACGACTGCCATCTTTCAGATTATATACACATATACCTCAACGGACGCACAGGAGGCATTATAATACTTGCAGGCACAAGTATAAAAAGCTTCTACAATTCATCAAAATATTGTTTTACAATAATACACGTTATTCGAACATAATATCCTTTGAGCACTGCGTCTCTATCAAATGAGCGCCTTGTAGAACTTCCTAAAAATAGTGCTCAACAAGTATTCGGCCTCCGTCCGAATTTTGGGATGCAACAGCGGCGACCTCCATCTCCGCCCAGTATGTCTTGACACGGGCAAGGGCCATCCGCGCACCCTCTATGCATGCTGACCTCTTCATCGCATTGATATGCGGCACTGCACCAAGGAACTGCTGCACCAAGCTAAAATAACTATTCGGCTTTGGCCTTTCCGACCACAGATGATAAACGACATCCTTCATGGCGAGTCTGGACAACCTATTCAGTTCGGCCCATTCGGCCAAACGATCGGTCAACGAAAGCGGACGCTCCGGATTGTTGAACTCTGACCAGAAGAGCTTCTCCACTTCGCTATCTTTCTGATCTCGGAAATGTTCGGCCGCATCAACGGCACTCGCAGCTAAATCCAGATATGCGTCCGCCGAACTCCACATCCGGTCCAACGGAGCGTATTTAGGATCTCCGAACTTCATCCGCGGCATAAAGGGCTTTCCAGCCGCGATATCTCCGGCCTGACGCAGCTCCTCCTTCATCGCTCTCATCGCAGAACGAGCATCCTTGGCCGCTGTAGTGGCCTTCTCCAGGTCTGTCCGCTCCGCCTGATCTTCTTTTTCAAGAAGCTTGCAGCGGTCAGCAGCATTCTTTAACTTCACAGCCATTTTGGCCATTTCCTTCTTGCTCCGGCAGTGAGTAGCCTGTTCGGCTTTTAGCTCTTCAATTGCCTTTACGGCAGCCGCATCACTTCACCTGGCTTGTTCCTTGGCTCGGGCAAGTTCCGCCCGAAGGTTCTCCATGGCAGCGGCCCCATCTGCATCAAGCACACACGTTGTAAGATACTGGCATCAAGCTCCTCTTACTAGGTGTCTCCGGAGAAATTACATACCTTGTGCCTCGTCAAGCCGCTTGTTGACAAGCGCGATGTCGGCATCTGCCACGTCAAGTTGCCGCGTTAGCTCAGCAAATTCATGAGTCCGGCTGGCCACCGGACACTTCGCCACCTACATAGGAAGGCGGCAAAATTACACCTGGGAATATGATCCTCTGCGTGTTGTCGCCTTCGACAACACACAGAGTCTCAGGGGCTGCTATCTACATAGGGCGCATCTTATATGCGGAACTGTCAAAAGGTACATCACCTCGCGTACCTCAAAACCTGTCAGTAAACTCTTGACGGCCTCGTGCAACCCGCTTTCAGCGGACGAAATCCTTTCAATTACCATACCCATCAACGTACGGTGTTTCTCTGAGATAGACGCTCACCCTAACAGATCCTTCAGTTCATCCAACCGAGCACCAGGCGATGCCGGACTCGTTCGATGGCCTTTTTCAAAGACCGGACACGGATGGCCTTGGGGGGCCATATGGCTGCCTTCCGGCCCTGCCGGATTCGGAGAAACCCTCCGCGACGATACCTGACCAGTGGGGTCCACTGGTCAGTCACACAGTGCTGGCTCGAGTCAACAACAGGTGGGACCGGTCAAAGGCCACGTCAGCAAAGTCAACCTGACATGTGGGCCCGGTGGGTTAGTCTAAGTTAAACAGGGAATAAATTCCGAGGTTAATTAGCGCATGGGGCCCATCCGTCAGTGGCACAGTGATCAGCTAATGGCGTCATTAGTGTTAACTAAGTGTGCCACGTTGGCTCACCGGAGTTTCACCGGCGACGACCAAAAACGCGGCGGAGACGCACCGGGGTGGCTCGGGTTTCGCCTACAGTGCACCGTTCGGTGCGCCCTTTGGCCCTACGGAGAGCTGGCGCGATGGCGCGTCGGATGGTGGTGGTCTCCGGGCCTGGGGTGGCCGGAGTCGATGGCGGCGAGCTCGGTTGCGGCCGCCGGAGTTCGGGCGCCGATGAAAACGACGACACCGTGCACGGGAGGATCAACGGGTAGCACCTACGCGTTCTGCAGGCTCTCACAAAGCCAACGGGCATATGAACGGGGCTGATTGGCCATCGGAGCCTCGTCGGCGACGAGCTCATGCGGCGACGTGCTTCGGGTGTCATGAAAAACAGCGCTACAGCGAGCGCTAGGCTGCGGGGTTAGGGGGAAACGACGATGCAGCTCACAGTGATCACGATGATGGGTTCGGCTTGCTCGGGGATGTCTTGTGGCCGGCGAATCGACGACGGCGGTGGTCGGCTCCCGAGGATGAGGACGACAGCGATGGCGAGGCTGAGGGGCTCCCGGGGCTTGTTTTGTTCTTCTCGTCGACGTGTAGAGCCGCGGCGGAGCCTAGGGATACGGTGGGGAGGTCAGGCGAGCTCGGTGGGCGCGTTGGCAGCGAGCGGCGGCGATGGTGGTGTTCGGTCGCGGGAGGGAGAGAGAGCAGAGGAGGATAGGGTCAGAGGGAGAAGTGGATGTGGCGCCAGGGAGGTGCGTGGCATCTCCAGGGGGTCGGGGAAGCGGCAAGCAGGAGGTGGCCGGGGCGCGTGTGCGCGCACGGCGGCCACACGCCCATCCTCCTGGCAAAGGAGGAAGACGACAGGGGAGGGGGCCAGGTGGGCTGGGCCGGCCACTTGGGCCGCCAGGTAAGGTCCAGGTGGGCTTCTCTCTCTCTGCTTTCCTTTTTTATTTGTTTCTGTTTTCTATTTCTGTCTTTGTTTTCTGATTTAGCAAAAATACTAAACCACTTCAAAACTTCATGAAAATAGTTGTGCGAACTAAGTGGTCTTTAACCCAAACCACACACCAATTTCCAGAATTATTGAACATATATTTATTATATAATAAATATAAGTCCAATTCAAATATTTATTGGATTAATTCAAGGGCCCAAAATAAATATTCCTGAGATTCTAAAAATATTGGTTTGAATTCTATCTCTTGCCAATATTTCCAGATATTAACAGGAACATTTTCTTGGGCTTGTTTGAAGAGATTTTTTTAATGTTGATTATTTCTGAGGTGATTTCTGAGGGTTGAGAATTCCCTCAATTCAATTTACTGGAATTTAAGTTGATGCATGGATGCATATATAGTGACAAGCAAAGGCCAGAGCTAGGGCTGTGACAACTCACCCCCACTAAACAAGAATCTCGTCCCGAGATTGAGGACGTGAGGTAAGAAGACAGAGGGGACACAAAGCTAATAACACGATCTTCATGATCCAACTGCCCTTCGCGGAGATGTTGATCTGCTACATCATATTGATTATGACATCCTTTCCTTCGAGAACTTCATCCAACATGGCAACAAGAGAGCAAGACAAACTCACAAGAATGGATCATCGATCTTAATGAACACAAGATCAACTCACGGAATGAGACGTGGAAACATCCCTTGAGCTGAGACACAAAACACACATCAGAGATGATGGATGAGAAACATATGACAAAGGTTCAAATTGGTAGGCAACAATTCGACGCTTAAATAGATGGTGACGTGGGTTTCAAAGTAGCGAGGAGTTAAGTTGCCCATGACACCATAACGGGACACTTCGGGGAAGGTGACTCGTAGAATTATTCCCTTAAGTGGCAAAAAGAATTACTTTTGATTCAAAGATCATTGCAACTCTCTATACCACCCTAAGGCAATCACAAACGATTGTTTGAACGAATTTGAAAGAATGGCATACTCACACCAGAATGGATGATGTGGACTACCTTGTTGAAGACAAAGCAATGGATGATTTTCGCTTATCACCAGAAATGGATGGGACCCATGACAAGTCCACTTTTGAAGATGATATTGGACAACAACTACCGAGAATGGCAACCCATGGGGGATTGGCACAATGGCGGTGCAAGCTAGGAACAAAATGCTAATGCTGGGAAAGATTCTAGTAACTGAGGAGAACTCAACAGTCGAGGGTGATTCCACTGTTTGATTGGTCGTGGTAAAATCGAAGAGACTAAGAGCACAAGGAACCCTAAGGAGCCCTAAGGAGCAACTTCTAGAATAAGTCGCACGAAATCCTCATGGAGAAGATGGTCAAATAGATCAATCAAGATACTACAATGATAGATCTTCCGGCTAGGTGTGTCGGCCAGAGCATCAACCTTGCCGGAACTGTAGGATCGAAAGTATGTCTAGAGGGGGGTGATTAGACTACTTGACCAAATAAAAACTTAACCTTTTCCCAATTTTAGTTCTTGGCAGATTTTAGCTAATTTAGGACAAGTCAAGCAATCATCACATAATTCAAGCAAGCATGCAAAGAGTATATAGGCAGCGGAAAGTAAAGCATGCAACTTGCAAGAATGTAAAGGGAAGGGTTTGGAGAATTCAAACGCAATTGGAGACACGGATGTTTTTCCCGTGGTTCGGATAGGTGGTGCTATCCTACATCCACGTTGATGGAGACTTCAACCCACAAAGGGTAACGGTTGCGCGAGTCCACACAGGGCTCCACCCAAGGGTAACGGTTGCGTGAGTCCACACAGGGCTCCACCCACGAAGGGTCCACAAAGAAGAAACCACCCATAAAGGGTCCACGAAGAAGCAACCACCCACAAAGGGTCCACGAAGAAGCAACCTTGTCTATCCCACCATGGCCATCGCCCACATAGGACTTGCCTCACTAGCGGTAGATCTTCACGAAGTAGGCGATCTCCTTGCCCTTACAAACTCCTTGGTTCAACTCCACAATCTTGTCGGAGGCTCCCAAGTGACACCTAGCCAATCTAGGAGACACCACTCTCCAAGAAGTAACAAATGGTGTGTAGGTAATGAACTCCTTGCTCTTGTGCTTCAAATGATAGTCTCCCCAACACTCAACTCTCTCTCATAGGATTTGGATTTGGTGGAAAGAAGATTTGAGTGGGAAGCAACTTGGGAAGGCTAGAGATCAAGATTCATATGGTAGGAATGGAATGTCTTGGTCTCAACACATGAGTAGGTGGTTCTCTCTCAGAACATATGAGTTGGAATGGTGTATGTGTTCTGATGGCTCTCTCAATGAATGAAGAGGAGGTGGAGGGGTATATATAGCCTCCACAGAAAATCCAACCGTTACACAGTTTTCCAATCTCGGTGGGACCGAATCAATAAACTCGGTCGGACCGAAAATGTAAACCTAGTGACCGTTAGAGATTTTCGGTGGGACTGACATGCAACTCGGTAGGACCGATATGGTTAGGGTTTGGGCATAACGTAATCTCGGTGAGGCCGATGACACAAACTCGGTGAGACCGAATTTGGTAATTAGCTAACCAGAGAGTTGGTCAGGCAAACTCGGTGGGACCGATTTGCTCTTTCGGTGAGACCAAAAAGTTACAAAGGGGAAACACTGAATTTACATTGCAATCTCGGTGGGACCGATTCGCTCTTTCGGTGAGACCGAAAAGTTACGAAAGGGAAACAAAGAGTTTGCAACCCCATCTCGGTGAGACCGAGATCCCTATCGGTAGGACCGAATTGCTAGGGTTTGGCAGTGGCTTATGACAAATGAAAACTTGGTGGCGCCGGATAGGCAGAATCGGTAGGACCGAGTTTGGCTTAGGGTTTAGGTCATATGTGGAAGTGGGAAAGTAGCTGAGGGTTTTGGAGCATATCACTAAGCACATGAAGCAAGAGGCTCATTAAGCAACACCTCATCCCTCCTTAATAGTATTGGCTTTTCCTAAAGACTCAATGTGATCTTGGATCACTAAAATGTAAACTAAGGAGTCTTGAGCTTGAAGCTTTAGCCAATCCTTTGTCCTTAGCATCTTGAAGGAGTTCCCACAACCTTTAGTCCATGCCATGCCAATCATTGAGCTTTTCTGAAATAATTATCTTGGAATAGCATTAGCTCAATGAGCTATATGTTGTTATGAATTACCAAAACCACCTAGGGATAGTTGCACTTTCAGGAACCTACATTATAGATCTTGGAATAGTTCCAGCCATCATACCTGCCTGAGATTCAGATCTGGTTGGTAACAGGGTATTCCAGACAGCATGTCCTGAAAAGGAAAGTTTGCAACACAAACCAACGAGATGGCATTGCAAGATTCTCGGGAGATGAACTTGGTAGCAAGCTCCAAAACATGAGCGGGTTCTGCTACAAACATGTGAACACGTTGTCCCAGACAAACATGACCACATAGTAGTCTTACAACAAAACACTACCGAGTCCTGGTTGGGAACCATCAACGAGGATAACGAAGTCCTTTCATAAGTCCGGATCCTAAGAAAGAACATCTTCTCCTTGAACAAATCAATCAGTGGCTTGGTGTGCTAGGAACACATACAGAATGGAGGCGGCCAACCTATCAAACAATAGAGTACTTCGCACATATGCGTGACTAACTTGGGATGATTCCAGAGGAAACAAAACAAACCTTTCTCAAATTCATGGCGGCAACTTACACCAAATGCACATGAATTCGAGGAATTCACTTCTTCCATCCAAGCATATGCTTCATGAACGGAACATGAAAGCATTGTTTACAAAGTTTCCAACACTAGCTTAATGTTTAACACGAATCATGGGGGAGACAAAATGCTGCTGATGGGCTCAACAGCAACTCATCGGAATTTCCATATCACTGGACTTCCACCATCATGTGAACACGGTGATAGCATTGGTCAGACCAAAAGATGTAATGGTGTATGCTCGAGGAATCATCCATGAGTAAGACAACATTACGAACATCGTTGGTTCTGATTTGACTTGACGATAGCCCATACTCAAGTCAAAGTTTTAACAAGGCAATAGATCCAACAACTGATCACAAGGACCAATCGATGGAGATATCTATAAGTGCATCTAGTGCCACCCCTAGTTGGTTTTGGAGTATTGACGACAAACCTAGTTGAGGGACTAATGTGTTTGTGAGAATTGCAGGAAAACACAGGTAGAAGTCCCTCATTGATTCGGTTTACTACCAGAGATGACCCCTAAAAATGAATGAAGACATTGAAGACAAAGGTGGTATATGAAGATATTCACATTGAAGACTATGACAACAGAAGACACGTTATGAAGCCTATGGAACTCGAAGACTTAGATCTTTCGTAGTTCTTTTTATTTTTGTTGAGTCATAGGAACCACCGTACTGTTAAGTGGGGTCCAGGAGAACCAGTCAGAATGACTTAAGTGATGCCTAAATCAAAAACCTATGTCTTCGAGTGAAGACAATGAGAGCAAATCTTGTCCAAAGCCGGACAAGTCAGCTTTGCTTGTAGCCCAAGTAAAGTTGCCATGAGAGTTCGAAATCTGACCGTTGAGACACGTGTCAATTCCTTAGTGACCCAGGGTCATTTTGGACAAATCAGGTCAGGTTGCCAAGTGGCTATAAATAGCCCACCCCCACAACCATAAACAGTTGGCTGCTCAGATTTCAGTGCACGGCTTTTGTCGTTTGAGAGCAACCCACCTCGAAGCCTTTGAGAGAAAATTCCTAGTGAGGAGAAAAGCCCTAACCACCCAGAGCCAGAGTAAATTGGGCATCACTTAAGTCTTCTTGTCTGTGTGATCTGAAGACTTATTACACTTGAGGACTGTGAATCCTCCAGACGGTTAGGCGTCGCGTTCAGAGCATCCAAGAGACATTGTGGATTGCCAGTGAACGAAGTCTGTGAAGGTTTGGGAGTCTACCTTGAAGACTTACCAGCGTGATTGGGCGAGGACTAAGTGACCTTAGCTCAAGGAGATTACGGTGAGGACTTGGTGTCCTAAACTGTGTGTTCAGGACTGGGTGTCCGGGACTGTGTGTCCTAAGGTTTAAATACCTAGCCGCTCCAACCAGACGTACAGTTGTCACAGCAACTGGAACTAGTCCAACATATCATTGTCTTCAACGAGTCACTGGTTTCATCTTCACTTCCTTCTCTTGCTGTTACTCATTGTGAAGTCATTGCGTGCTTGCTTTATCATTTGTCTTCACAACGTGAATGCATGATCTGTTTGGCTTCATAACTTCTTCCTACTTGATCCTTATTACACTGAAGTTGTTTGTCACTGTGCTTTCACTCTATTGAATACATGACCATGGCTGGCCTAGTGTAATCTAACTTCCGCTGCATAGTAATAGGCATAATCTTCACTGTTTGTCTTCATAACTCCCAAGTTTTGAAGACTTTCATAAAAATCGCCTATTCACCCCCCCTCTAGTCGATATAACGCACTTTCAATTGGTATCAGAGCAAGGTGCTCCCTTGTTCTGTGTGATTCGGTTTAACCACCTGGAGTTTTAGCTATGTCGACTGCAGGGATAATCAAAGTCTCCGCTGCGTGCCCCGTCTTCGATGGAACTGAATATCCCTACTGGAGGAATAAGATGTGCATGCATCTTGAAGCCATTGACGTCGACCTATGGTATGTCGTCGAGAACGACGTTCCCAAGGCTGGAGAAAGTGTCACTGCTGCTGATGTCAAGAAATTCGTTCAACTGGACTCTACTGCCAAGAACATCATCTGTGGTCATCTGACCAAAGGACAGTATGGCCGTGTGAGTTCCTTGAAGACATCCAAACTGGTCTGGGACTGGCTCTCCAAGGTCAATGAAGGCATCTCAACCCAGAGAGATCAACGAATCAGTGTCCTTCGCAATCTCTTCAACCGCTTCAAGCGAAATGACAATGAGAATGTCCAACACACATTTGATAGACTCACTGACATCACAAATGAGCTTCAAGCCCTCGGCGCCACTGAAATCACCAAACATGAAATCGTCAAAATGCTGCTAAGATCACTTGATAGTTCGTTTGACATCCTGGCCCTGATGATTCAAGAACGTCCTGATTTCAAGACACTCGATCCGTCTGACATACTTGAGAGGCTCAACACACACGAGTTTTAGCTTTCTGAGAAAAGAGATATCTACGGTCCAAACTATGGGCGAACTCGCGCCTTGAAGGCAAAAGTTGTCTCCTCATCTGAAGAAGAATCTGACTGCAGTTCTGATGATCCTGAAGACATTGGAAGAGAACTTGCAATGCTAGTGAAGAAGTTCCAAAAATTCACCAAGAAGAAAGGCTTCAGAAAATCTTCACGATCAAGCTCAAGGAATGATGAAGCTTCTGCTCATGACTACAAGAAGAAAACATGTCACAAGTGCAAGAAAACTGGACACTTCATCTCTGAGTGTCCACAGTGGGACAATGAGAACAGAAGGAAGAAGAAGAGCAAGGAATATGATTCTGACGACAAGAAGAAGAAGAAATACTCAAAGTCTTCTTCCAAGTCTTCATCAAAGTCTTCATCACACAAGAAGAGCTCATCTGGCAAGGCACGTGCGTTTGTTGGAAAGGAGATGGATTCAGAGGAGGAGTCCGCATCTGAGGAGGCAGAGGTGGAGTCTGAGGAGGAGTCTGATTCTGGCATTGCGAGTCTGGCTACAGCATACGTCGCCAAGTCCATCTTCAACACTGAAGATAATGACTGCATCACCGACACCAACGCAAATGACAAGAACGACTCCACTCCTACCTACTGCTTCATGGCACGCGGTGCCAAGGTAAACACACGCACTACTCGCTATGAAACATCTAGTGACGATGACTCTGAATGTGATTCAAAACCTAGCTACAAAACACTTGCTAAAATTGCAACTGAACAACAGAAAGCTATGGAACATATTCAAAAACTGTTAGACAGAAGCGATGATCTGTTGGGTGCTGAAATGACTTGATCTGAATCCTTAATTGAAGACATAAAAAACCTTCACGTTAAGTATCAGGAACTTGAAGATTGTCATGATACTCTCTCAACAACTCATGAAAAGCTTTCCTATGATTATCTTCAAAGGAAGCAAGAACTTGAGAAATTGAGGGTGGCTCATGAAGATCTTCAAAAGGAAAACGAGTCACTTCGCTCCGAACAGATCAGTCCCGCTCAGGAAGGATTTGAACCACCATGTCTTAAATGCATTGAGCGTGATAATGCTAATTCTGTTGCCGAATGTTCCACTGCTACTGCTGTTGCAATATCTTCAACTGTTGACGTGGTAACTAACCCCTCTGCTGAGGATACCACTGCTATTGCTGATGAGAATGCTATCTTAAAGACATTGCTTGAAACAGGGATGTACAAAAGTCTTAAAGGACATCAGACACTATGTGATGTCCTCAAGAAGCAGATCCTGAATCGAAACCCTAGGAAAGAGGGTGTTGGATTTGTGAGGAAAATCAATGCAGATGGCTCTTACTGGAAACCTGAGCAGTACCCCAAAACCACATGGGTTGCTGCAAAGGAACTTTCAGCAGATCCATCCAACTTATCTGGCTTCACCTGTGCTAACCCCATTATCATTGATGAATCCTTTGATGCAAACTATAAACTGTTTAAGAATCAGAATGGTGAAGTGTTTGCCAGGTACATTGGTACTAACTGCAGGAATGGACCGCCTATGAAGAAGATCTGGGTTTCCAAAAAGTGTCTGGAAAATCTTCCTGTGAATGTCTTCATGACACCTCACTTGAAGAAGACAAATCTCAGACCAAAGGCTTCATACGGTCCAATGGCTTCATACAAACAGAGGACTCACCTGAGTCACACTAACACAAATGTTTTGCAGGGAAACCATACTCAGGCACATGAGTACGAGAGCGGTTCATCGAACCGTGTTCATGTGACCAAAAATTATTCTGCTTATTCCTATGAGTATTATTGTCCACCTGCTAGACTGTTTGCTAAGGCTTCAAAGCCAAAATTCTCAGATGTTGCACTTAGACTTATTGCTTCTAAGCCACCCTTGAAGATGTGGGTGGTTAAGAAAGCTTAACTCTCTTTTGCAGGGAAAGGTCTCCAGCAGAAAAACAAAATCTTCTGATGCTATTGCTGGGGACCTTAAAAATCTTGTAGGGCGCAAGATAAAATGCCCGAATGGGATCATTATGTACTTCGTTCCTGAATCGCATGCTACTCTCCCTATTAGTCCTAATCTGGATTTAAGTTTTCATAACCCACTGGTTCGTCAAATGTTTATGCTTCACAATTCTCTTCGTGAAGCCTATCCCCCTAACTGTACTGTAGGGTACGACACCAGTGACTTCAAAATCTTCAGAATGGATTATTGACAGTGGGTGTACAAATCACATGACTGGCAGAAGAAGCCTTCTTATGGACTCAACATTACGTCCATCCGACAAGAGCCACATCACATTTGCTGACACTGGTAAAAGTAAGGTATTGGGTCTAGGTAGAGTTGCAATCTCAAAGGATCAACACATGGATAAAGTCATGCTTGTTGAATCCCTTGGCTTCAACTTAATGTCTGTCTCAATGCTTTGCGATCTGAATATGATTGTAATGTTTGGAAAATATCGCTGCCTGGTGCTAATGGAATCTGACAAATCTCTAGTGTTTGAAGGGTATCGGAAAGGTGATTTGTACGTGGTAGATTTCTCAGCAGGACCACAACTTGCGGTATGCCTTCTTGCAAAAGCTTCAGAATGCTGGCTTTGGCATCGGAGGCTTGGGCATGCTGGCATGAGGAACCTCCACACCCTTGCGAAGAAGAAGCATGTCATAGGCATCGAGGGCTTCAAGTTCAAGAAAGATCATTTATGCGGTGCCTGTGAAGCAGGGAAGATGACAAGGGCAAAACATCCTTCGAAGACAATCATGACTACTACACAACCCTTCGAACTGCTCCACATGGATCTTTTTGGTCCCACTCACTACTCAACTTTTACTACTACTGCTTGCCTCTATGGCTTCGTCATTGTTGATGATTACTCTAGATATACTTGGGTACACATAATCCTTTACAAGACTGAAGTGCAGGATGTCTTCAGACGCTTCGCCAATCGAGCTATGAACAATTTTGGCGCCAAGATAAAGCACATTAGAAGTGACAATGGCACTGAATTCAAGAACACTGGCCTTGATACATATCTTGATACCTTGGGCATCACACATGAATTCTCAGCTCCGTACACGCCACAGCAGAATGGCGTCGTCGAACGCAAGAACAGAACACTCATTGAAATGGCCAGAACAATGCTAGATGAATACAAGACTCCAAGAAAATTCTGGACTGAAGCCATTGATACTGCATGCCATACAATCAATCGTGTTTATCTTCACAAGCTTCTGAACAAGAAATCTTATGAACTCCTAACTGGCAAGAAGCCAAACGTCAGTTACTTCAGAGTATTTGGCGCAAAGTGCTGGATCAAGGACCCACATCACACCTCAAAGTTTGCACCAAAAGCACATGAGGGATTTATGCTTAGATATGGAAAGGATTCACACTCCTATAGAGTCTTCAATCTCTTCCATTACAAAGTGGTCGAAACAGTGGATGTGCGGTTTGATGAAACAAATGGTTCACAAAGAGAGCAACTGCCAAATGTGCTAGATGAAGTCCCAGCTAGTGAATCAATCAAGCTTATGGGAACTGGAGAGATTATGCCTTCTAAAGCTCATCCTGAAGAATAACTCATCATCTCAGCACCTGATCAACATGAAGACAATGCTCAGCATGAAGACATTCCTCCAAACAACAACGCAGATCAGCAAGAGCAAAGTCTTCGCCCTATACATCCTCGTGTTGCAAATGAAGTACAGATTGACGGAATACTTGACAGCATCAATGCACCTGGTCCACTCACTCGTTCAAGGGCAACTCAGCTAGAAAACTTCTGTGGGCATTTCGCATTCGTCTCAATATCAGGACCCAAGAAAGTTGAAGAAGCCTTCATGGAACCTGAATGGATTCAAGCTATGCAAGAAGAGCTTCAACAGTTTGAGCTGAATAATGTATGGGAACTGGTTAAGCGTCCCGATCCACGGAAGCACAACATAATAGGCACCAAATGGATATACCGCAACAAGCAAGATGAGCATGGTCAAGTTGTCAGAAACAAAGCTCGTCCCGTTGCTCAAGGATATACTCAAGTAGAGGGCATTGACTTCGATGAAACTTTTGCTCCTGTGGCTAGGCTTGAAGCCATACGCATACTGCTGGCCTATGCAAATCATCATAACATACTTCTATATCAAATGGATGTGAAAAGTGCCTTTCTCAATGGCAAGATTGAAGAAGAAGTGTATGTTGCACAACCACCTGGTTTTGAAAATCCAAAACATCCTGATATGGTATACAAGCTCAACAAGGCACTGTATGGCCTCAAACAAGCCCCTAGGGCCTGGTATGATACACTCAAGTACTTTCTGAAGAGCAAAGGCTTCATACCTGGTTCCCTGGATCCCACTCTTTTCACGAAGACATACGATGGTGAACTGTTTGTGTGCCAAATATATGTGGATGACATTATCTTCGGCTGCACCAATCGGAAGTACAGTGAAGAGTTTGGATATATGATGCAAGAGCAATATCAGATGTCCATGATGGGGGAGCTGAAGTTCTTTCTTGGTCTTCAAATCCGACAACAGCGTAATGGCATCTTCATATCTCAAGAGAAGTATCTCAAAGATTGCCTGAAGAAGTTCGGTATGCAAGACTGCAAAGGCTTCACAACACCAATGCCAGCCAAACATCATCTAGGTCCTGACGACAATGGTAAAGAGTTCGATCAAAAGGTATACCGCTCCATGATTGGGTCTTTGCTTTATTTATGTGCATCTAGGCCAGATATCATGCTTAGTGTTTGCATGTATGCTCGATTTCAAGCGGCACCAAAGGAGTCGCATCACTTAGCTATGAAGCGAATTCTTCGATATTTGGCTCACACCCCAACTCTAGGATTATGGTATCCAAAGGGCTCAGAGTTTGATTTGGTTGGATTTTCGGATGCTGATTATGCTGGTGACAAAGTTGATCGCAAGTCTACATCAGGCACATGTCACTTTCTGGGACGATCACTTGTATGTTGGTCTTCAAAGAAGCAGAACTGTGTATCTCTCTCCACTGCTGAATCTGAATACATTGCTGCTGGATCTTGCTGCGCTCAGCTTCTGTGGATGAAGCAAACACTCAAGGATTATGGCATTCATCTGAAGCAAGTGCCACTTTACTGCAACCACGAAAGCGCCATCAAGATTGCCAACAACCCAGTTCAGCACTCGAAGACAAAGCACATTGAAATTCGCCATCACTTTCTCAGAGATCATGTTGTGAAGGAAGACATTGATATCATACACGTCAACACTGAAGAGCAATTGGCAGATATCTTCACCAAGCCCTTGGATGAGAAGAGGTTTTGCAAGTTACGGTGTGAGCTAAATATCTTGGAATCCTCAAATGTCCTGTGATCAGGCACACATCCTAACACTTATGCATATTGATGACTTAGATGTGCAACGCACAAAGTAAAGTATATCTTCAATCAATGAAGACATACATTCTAAGTGTGAATACATTAATGTGGAATTTGACTTCGGAGCGCCACAATAATTGTGCGCCGTGTCTGGGTCTAATACTTCCTATACGGTGGGTAACGCCACCACCAAACGTTCCATTTTGAAGTGTTTAACTCATGGCGTTACCTTGCAATATCTTCACATTGGTTTGGCTTCGAACTTAACATGTCTTCATGATTATCTTCACTACGATGATTATATATATATATATGCTCTAAGTGTTCTGTCCTCTACAGCATTCACTTATAGCTATCTCTTCTTGGTTGAATCTTTTGAACTAAGTGAATGTGATCGGACCCTAACCTCTCTATGCTTTCTATCTCAAACTCTATCTCTCCAAGTCATATGCATTCTGTTGAAACTGTCGAATGTCTTCACTGTGTCCTTGTCAGCTGAAGACATAGAGACAACCATAAAAGTCCGTTTTTAATGCTCATTCCTCCACATAAGATCCGGAGAAGCAGGAACGACCGCCCGACAATTTAGGCGTGCGTGGGACGTGGAACAAACCCCAAACTTCCGCTAACTGGCCACGCGTGCCTCAAATGCGAACCGCCAGGGGCACCTGCGTTATAGCACAGTGCCGCCTCTGAGTCTATAAATTCACACTTACCGCAGTCATTATCTCCTTCTTCCATCCTCGCACGAACCCTAGCGCCACCGCTAGCACTCGACGACGCCGGAGACGAAGCGCTTCGTTGCCGCAACCTCTCCAACGCCGTCCTCACGCCGACCGCGGACATCGTCCTCTCCGCCGTCGCCGTAGGTGTTTTCCGTCGCCAAGTTAGGGCACGGAGGACTGAACTGCTCGGCATCAACTTCCTTCCGTCTAGCAGTTCCAGTGTGGTAAATAAAACTTCTTTTTACAGCCTCTTTTGATCTCTTGGTTCTGTCACTTTCAACCATAAGAAGTTTCTCTTCACACCAGTTAGATCTCTCGCTGCATCTCATAACATGCCTAGTATATTCACTTGTGCTTCATAAAGTAGTTAGATTCCTCACTTGTACTGATCTATGGGTTCGTACAAATCTAGAACCAACTTCTTATCTATAAGTGAATGTCTTCGCACAATGAGGTCAATGTCTTCTAAACTGATTAATCTTCAAAACCTTCTGAGAATGCATATGACCTCTTCCCCTTCCCTCGCACCTTAATGCTGTCACAGGTACATGTCCATGGGAGAATCCTTCGGTTCTCATAGTCTGCATTCATTTGCAGAATTCCTACAGCATCACATAAACTCTCCTGAAGCCAGTTCCTGTTTGTCCAGAAAAAGAAAGCCTTTGAAGCCTTTCAAGTTAAAGTTTATGGCTTCAGTTGCAGCAGCAAGAAAGGGGGGCAGACAGAGACGTGAGGGAACTTCCAAGGATCTGCCTGAAGACTTGGCAGAAATGTACAAAACAGATCCAGAAGAGAGCTATGGGCAGCGCAAAACCCGAATCCAATGGATTCGACGCTATTGGGCAGAACAGTGGTTCAAATACCGCTTCGTCACCCAGGAGTATGCTGAAAAGAATGCAATCAAGAGTCCATGGGGGGATATCTTATACAAGAACCTTGTACCCAGAACCAGAGATGAAGCCATTGCTCAAGGCTTCTACCCATGCATGGTCCGAGGACCACAGCCTGATGATGCACATCCGTCGTCACTTCTCTGGTGTCGTGACGACAATCTCTTCAAACGCAACTTTCAGTTTGCTCAACAGTCTGCGAAGCTAAACAAGAAGAAATTTGGGCTTGACTTCAACCCTGGTCCCTCCTCACCAAGGGCAGATGGCACACGCGACACGGAACCCAATATCATCGGTCTGTTTGCCAATCTTGAGGGCCTGATCACCCACATCTTAGTCCAAGGGACTGCTGTGAATGACCCTCCAGCTGATTCTGAGTCTGATGAAGCTCCTGCTGTGCCGAAGCCAAAGCAGACAAAGAAACCAAAAGCTTCGAAGCCGGCCCCTGCCTCAAAAATCTCAAGGGCGAAGCCATTGAAAACTGCACCTCCTGAAGTCAGTGTGCAGTCTAAAGATGTATCCCGCATCTCCAAGCCCCTGAAGGATAAGGAGCCCCAGCAACACACAGGCAAAGAGCTCACTGCTGCTGCCATTCTGCGCAGTGAAGCCATTGATCTATCAAGCAATGAAGATCTGGGCGATGACGCACTAGAACAGCTCATCAAAAGCAAGGAGGAAGCGGAAATCTTCAACAATCTGCCTCTCTTTGATGTCGCCATCATCCATAGCTTCATCGATGAATGGTTTGACACACCAGATATAAGCTTCAATGATCTGCAGCTGCCTGTTGGACTCAGCGTCGCCTTCCAAGGCGCAATTGCTTCAGAACTGGCCATTGCTCAGCGCATTGTTGAGCTGAAGCAGAAAATTGATCACGAAAAAGCTCAGTTCAAGAAGCACATGGCCAGTCTCAGCGTGCAGGAAGTGAGAAGCTTCAAAATCATGCTGCATGATCTCAAAGAAAACTTTCTGAAGAAGCATGCTGAAGCTCAAGGCTCGCGTGAAAGGATGAAGTCATTGGCTGACAAATGTGTTCAAGCCTATAACGAGGCTGAAAAGCGCAAGGCACTTGGGCGTCCAGGCATCGACCCCAAGATGGCCGCAAAGAAGAAGAAGCAGCCTGGTGTGAGTGAACCAGAGGCATCAAGACAAGCAGCCACTCCCATTGTCTTCCCAACCGCCACGACTGGCTCGAAGCCAAAGAGCCGGTCAACAGCTTCAGATCTAAAGAAGACAAGAGCTGCAGAAGCTGAAGCCAGAAAAAGGAAGAGCTCTGAAGCCTCTCCTTCTGCCCCCAGTAAAAAGAAGTGCAAGACTAAGAAATCTAGGGCTGCTCCCACAGAGCCCTTGATGGTTGAACCCCTTTCTGTCATTCACCCCAATGCAGAAAGAAGACTAACAATTCATGAGCCTGCTCCCACAGAGGCACCTGACGCTGAAGATATTCCAGCAGCCGACCCACTAGCTGCTGAAGACATTGGTCATCAGGACAATGTGCAAGGTGATGCAGCCCTTCCTCAGCTTGAAACAAGCGAACCCATCAGCATTGGTCGTCCTCTGACACCAATGGCACAAGATGAGTCATGGGCGGATCGCCCTCAGGAGGAAGAAGACATTCAGGCCCAGCCCACTCCGACACCACAAGCGTCGTCTGCGTTCCGTAGGCTTCACAAAGGTCCACAGCCTCAAGTCCAGTCTGCAGAAATTCCGGCTGCATCAGCCGAAGACAATGAAAAAGCACCTCCAGAACTCACTCCCTCGCTCCATCAAGATGCAGTTCCCCAAGAGAACGTGCCTGAAGATGTCCCTCAAACTACTAACACTGAAGCCAATGTGGAGCCCGCCCCACCAAATGCTTCAGCGGACAGCGAAGCCACTGAGCCAGACACTTTAGTTCCTGAGTCTGCTGCAGGTCCACAATTTGACTATCACATAGAGCACAGGCATCATGTCCAGAAGCCAGTCCCAAGGCTTCCAAGGTTCCCAGGTCCTGCATCAGCACCTGGCTCCTTTGATGTAAACAGCTTCAAGGCAGACAACACATTTTTCGATAGCTCCAAGAACCCCTATTCAAGGGAAAGGATTGTATCAGACAGGTTCTGGAGCTATTCACAGCGCAGCTATTATTCTTGCATCTTATACAACCAAGGTCGCATCTTCCCACACAAGCGCCTTGAGGTTGAAGCTATTGCTGGTCTGCCATGTCTTGAGGAAGCTTTGGACTGCTTCAGGCAAGTGGGTCTGCTGCCGTTCGTGACTGATGAAGAGCACTGGAACGAAGAGCTTCTGCTTCAGTTTTATGCCACTCTCCACATCAAAGGCTACAACAGAGATCCTAAGACTTGGATCCTGGAGTGGATGACCGGAAATGTCCATCATGAAGCCAATGCATTCAATATCATTGAGCTCACTGGCCTGCCCACTCCAGGCGAATTCTTCGAGGAAGGGTGTCAACTTCATTCTGAAGCTATTGAGAGCATATTTCAGAGACCTGAACCCAATATGAGTAAGATGCTCTCAATGATGAAGCCATTGCCTCAAGATGCACCCTATCCAACTGAGTTCTTCGTTGAAGACCTAGAGTACCTGCCCAGGACCATATATCATATTATCCGGCGGACTCTCTGGCCCATTAAGGGATACTCTCCACATGCCAAGATTGAGGGTGCAATGAAGACTCTCATATTCTATATCATGCATGGCAAATGCTTCAATGCACAGGATCTTTTCATACGACAACTTGCTGCGTCCGGCTCGGACTTATTTGGTCTAAAAATCTATGCCCCTTGGGTGATGAGGCTGATCAAACTGCACTCTACAATTTCGTATCAGCCCTCAGCCCGAAACCATCGCATCTTCCTGCCAGATCTGGATATCTCTGCTGAAGCAATATACCCTGAGCCTGCCAAGCAACCAATAAGTCTTCAGAATGCCGAACACCAGAGCTTCACACAGAATGTTGAAGGTGTTGAAGCCATGACCAGGGTCTATCCTATGGCTGGCACTACACGTGCACCAGCATCAACTGAAGCCACAGATAGCACAAACGCTCCAAGACCCAAGAAGCGTGCTCGTGTCCTCACTGACCGAGAGCTTCTTGTGGCTCTTCACCAAAAGCAAGATAGGCATCACGACTGGCTGAAACGTCAGATGAAGAGCCTCTTGGTGGATGTCAATCGTCTTTGAAACCTGGCCACCAAGAATGCCTTCGTTACGCATGAGACTTGCCGTCGTACGTGGAAAGGGCTCTCAATGATCTGCACTGAAGCTGAACTTGAAGAGGATGGCTTCACAGAGCGCTTCAAATTTGACACCACACCTCCTAGGAGGGCTGTGATGCGCAACACACCGTCACTTGAAGACTCTGAGTATTCCTCATCTACTGCCACCGTCACTGTGAGGATCATTAATGAAGATGATGATGCTACTTCACCACCACCCGCTTCAGCACCTCAAAGCTCAGCACCGCCAAACAACTCCACCGACCCTGCTGCGCCTGGGAACGCGTAGAACACTCTATGTCTTCAAACCTTTTTGGTCATTCCTGACAAAAGGGGGAGAAGCATATGATGTTTATAGTCTTCAAGCGGGTCAATATGGGCGGGTGCCTTGTTTTGTTATACTTGCTTCGTGTTTGCAACTCTTGTTTTGCTTCATTTGGTTCTTTTGAGTTGTAAACACTAAAACTCGATGGTCTTCTGCTACTTGTTTTACCACTCCTTTTGCGAAGATAAATTCTGCATGTGCGACGATAAATTCCGCACTCATCTCATTCTGCAGACGTCCATTTTCCATTATGCATGTTATTATCTTCATATACTTTCGCATGCATAGTGGATTGTCATCATAAGCTGAAGCTGATCTCCACAAGTACAACCTGCCATGTGCATTTGCATTCCAAAAGCAAATTAACTTATATGCACATCTTCAGGGGGAGCACTTGCAACTTATGATGACAATTCCTTTACAGACTTCACACTTTATATTCCCTGTTGAAAACTTCAACTAGTTTGTCATCAATCACCAAAAAGGGGGAGATTGTAAGTGCATCTAGTGCCACCCCTAGTTGGTTTTGGAGTATTGACGACAAACCTAGTTGGGGGACTAATGTGTTTGTGAGAATTGCAGGAAAACACAGGTAGAAGTCCCTCATTGATTCGGTTTACTACCAGAGATGACCCCTAAAAATGAATGAAGACATTGAAGACAAAGGTGGTATATGAAGATATTCACATTGAAGACTATGACAACAGAAGACACGTTATGAAGCCTATGGAACTCGAAGACTTAGATCTTTCGTAGTTCTTTTTATTTTTGTTGAGTCATAGGAACCACCGTACTGTTAAGTGGGGTCCAGGAGAACCAGTCAGAATGACTTAAGTGATGCCTAAATCAAACACCTATGTCTTCGAGTGAAGACAATGAGAGCAAATCTTGTCCAGAGCCGGACAAGTCAGATTTGCTTGTAGCCCAAGTAAAGTTGCCATGAGAGTTCGAAATCTGACCGTTGAGACACATGTCAGTTCCTTAGTGACCCAGGGTCATTTCGGACAAACCAGGTCGGGTTGCCAAGTGGCTATAAATAGCCCACCCCCACAACCATAAACAGTTGGCTCCTCAGATTTCAGTGCACGGCTTTTGTCGTTTGAGAGCAACCCACCTCGAAGCCTTTGAGAGAAAATTCCTAGTGAGGAGAAAAGCCCTAACCACCCAGAGCCAGAGTAAATTGGGCATCACTTAAGTCTTCTTGTCTGTGTGATCTGAAGACTTATTACACTTGAGGACTGTGAATCCTCCAGACGGTTAGGCATCGCGTTCAGAGCATCCAAGAGACATTGTGGATTGCCAGTGAACAAAGTCTGTGAAGGTTTGGGAGTCTACCTTGAAGACTTACCAGAGTGATTGGGCGAGGACTAAGTGACCTTAGCTCAAGGAGATTACGGTGAGGACTTGGTGTCCTGAACTGTGTGTTCAGGACTGGGTGTCCGGGACTGTGTGTCCTAAGGTTTAAATACCTAGCCGCTCCAACCATACATACAGTTGTCACAGCAACTGGAACTGGTCCAACATATCATTGTCTTCAACGCGTCACTGGTTTCATCTTCACTTCCTTCTCTTGTTGTTACTCATTGTGAAGTCATTGCGTGCTTGCTTTATCATTTGTCTTCACAACGTGAATGCATGATCTGTTTGGCTTCATAACTTCTTCCTACTTGATCCTTATTACACTGAAGCTGTTTGTCACTGTGCTTTCACTCTATTGAATACATGACCATGGCTGGCCTAGTGTAATCTAACTTCCGTTGCATAGTAATAGGCATAATCTTCACTGTTTGTCTTCATAACTCCCAAGTTTTGAAGACTTTCATAAAAATCGCCTATTCACCCCCCCTCTAGTCGATATAACGCACTTTCAATATCACCTTCCTTCAGCACACACACACACACACACAAAAGGATATCCCTTAACATGAACTAAGTCAGACAAGTTTCTATCTTCCAACTCTCCAAGTTGTTGTTTAGCTTAACCAACCAGCTCAGGGATATCCAACACGGATTCTTGGAGAAGGGGTGGTTTACAAGAAACCAACTTGATCATGAACTTAACATAGAGGTCAGGTGACAACCTGGTAGCACTTCTGAGAAGATATTCGGAGAGTCACGAACCACCGATATGTTACTAAGCTCAAGAACAACCTTGCTTTTCAGGGCAAGTTGATATGATCAAAAGAGTGAGGGATTGACACAATCCTAACTCATTGATCGAAGAGTGCACCGGAAATAAGGACTAGGTAGCACGATCAATCTTAGGATGATGATTTAATAATCGGCACGCTAAGGATAAGATTATTGTCCATTAACTACCAAGCAATGGGGTTGCTAGGAGTATTGATTTCGCACATCATGATTCACTTGTCGGCATTCCGGTTGCGACAACACGGGACCGAGGAATGAATAATGATAGCGAGAAGTATTACTGCGTCAAGAATTCATAAGAGGTGGTGCAATTCTCATGATAATCCTGACATAAAGATGGCAATACCCCAAGGTAGAACAGAGCAAAAGCTGGATTGGCATTTGATCTGCGGAATACAACTGCTTTGACCCAATCCTAGAAATGGATGAGGTACTGGAGCTTGTTTCTCCTAGTCATTCTGGAATAGAACGACTTGACAGACCACAAGAATAATTAGGCATCGATGAACGAATGCATGCATACTCTTGACTATCAATTGATAGAAGATGGTCGGAATACAACTGAAGATGGACAACTCAAGGAGCATATAACTTTCTGAGTTGTGGATGCATAGATTAATATGTCAAACCAAGTTCAACAGGTTTCTTCCAGATAACCCATGCAGAAAGGTAGAACTGGCAGAAACACAATTATGAATGGAGAACTCCTCAAGAGTATTCTGGTTGTGATATTTTGGTTCAAAGGAATTCCTGCCAAGGATGGTTCATGGTATTTGGAAGAAGGAAATACCACGGACCTCGAGAACCAATGCAAAGGTTACTAATATCCTAAAGGAACTAGCAAACACTATCGACATGAGGTAAGTAGGGTGAATCTTGGGTCAAGAACCCAGTTGTAGAATGCCTACTACTAAGTGGCATCACGGGATGCTTTCGAGAATGGTGGCCAGAATCATCACACTAGAACACCAAACATGGCTAGATGACTAGATGGTTTCATAAGGCACCTAGGGTCATAATAGTAGCTCCAACATATACGCCGAGGCAACAGAGTACCTCACAGACCGTGTAGTGTGCTTAATCTGGCCCAAAAGGACATCAGGAACGAAAAGAAAGGATTTGCAAATGCATCACACTATGTAGAGACCTGGGATGACTCGGACAGCATAACGGCTGTAAATGCGCAAAATGATTTCAAACATCATGCAAAATGGTGGCATAACCACTCAACAACACAATATCAAGGTTCCGAGATCAACTGTCAACACAAAGAAATAGTAGGAACTGAACTAAGAATTGAATCCATCAATCATATAAGTCTATGGATTAGTAACACGTCATCCTGATAGATAGATTAGAAGGCCTAGTTCTTAAACCCCGTAGAAGAGAAGAGGATGACTCAGATCAGAAGGCCATAAGGTAAAGGAGTAAAAGAGCCTTACATTCCCTTTCACAATCAATTCCCCTACATAACTAAAGCATTTCTAGACACAACTTCGACCGGTTTGGCTTGGTAATCCTATAGGCAGTCAGGCTCTGATACCAAAGCTGTCAGGACCCCGATTCCAAGTCACATCGATCTAGCCGGTAACACCTCATATCACTTTGCGGCCTCACGCACGGTATTCCCACGGGTGTCGCCTTACCATGGCCCAGGACCGTTTGCGGCTTTTGGCTCACGTATATGATAGTGTCGCTAGCATCCATATGATAGAGAACCCGGGCCGACATGGCTAGTCGTGAACCCAAAGCGGCACTAACCTATGGGGACAGGCATACATGAATCACATCGAGCATGTCGGTCAGCAGCGTGTGAATCCGGGCTGTAGCACTGGGCTAACAGGACTCCGGGAACCCGGGCTGTAGCAGGCTAGGCAGGACTCCGGATGTCACCGCGTGACATTTCCCCAAAGGGACAGACACAGGAACAAAGTGAAACACATGCCGGCCAGTCAAGTGTCCTGAGTAGTAGTGCTGGGCTAACAGGACTCCGGTGAACCGGGCTGTAGCGGACTACTATGGCTCATGGAAGCACTAGACTACATTTCCCCATAAGAGAGGCTGCCAAGGATAAACAACTAGATTCTCGAATCCCACACATACCAAGCATTTCAATCATACACACAATATGCTCGATATGTGTAAATACAACATGGCATCACAACATAACTCTACAACTCAAGTATTTATTCATTAGGCTCCGAGGAGCGAGATATTACAAACATGGGTCTCATGACCCAACAATCATAGCATACAATTCAAGCACATGCGGAAGCTTAACATGTCTGAGTACAGACATCTACAAATGGAAAAGGCTAAGAAGCCTGATTATCTACCAGATCCTGCCGAGGGCACAAGATCGTAGCTGAGGTATCAGGCTAAATGTCAAAGTCCATGTGGAACTACTAGCGAGACTGAAATCTCTCTGCAAAACATAAATTAAGCAAATGTGAGTACAAAGGTACTCAGCAAGACTTACATCAGAACTAGCTACATATGCATCGTTATCAACAAGGGGGTGGTGGAGTTTAACTGCAGCAAGCCAGCTTTGACTTAGTGGCTAACCTGAACTACGACTGCAAGCAACTCTTTTGAGGTGGCGCACACGAGTCCACATATTCACCATTCAATACACCGCTATGGATCCGCTCCCGTCTCCCTACGAGAAGGCCATCCATAGCACTCACACTTATCTTGCGCGTTTTAGAGTATCCACTTTCACTTGTCTATGAACTGTTATAGGCAACCCAGAAGTCCTTTACCTCAGACACGGCTATTCGAATAGATCATTTATAACCCTGCAGGGGTGTACTTCTTCACACACGCTCTCGCCACTTACCACCATGTACACGTCGTGTATCTCGGCAACCTTCAAGCGGAAGCCTGGCGATGGAGTCGGCCACGACCTGACTAACCACACGAGTCTCTAGTCCAGGTTTATCGCCTATTCAGGTTCCATCCGCGAGGAGATCCGTCCATAGTTTCGCTCACAGCCCCAAACGATGTGTGCAAGGTTCCCGAGACACCAAACGGGCGCCCGGTACACCGTGCCATGGTGTATCTACCGCATCATAGCCCACCCCTAGGGTCAGCGCTATGCATGGCCGCCAACACATATCCTACAAACACCAGAAACTAGTTGCAACTCCTGGACAGAGGACAAGGGTAGTTAATAAGTCGAGAGGGTCCATTGGTTTTGGGCCCAATGCATGGTAGTAGCTGGTCATGGATCACAAACACAGAACTCAGTTCCTAAGAACGGTTTCAATGAGATAACCCACCATGTACTCATACATGGCCTCTCACCGCTACCTTTACCAAATCGTGTTCACACACAGTAGGACATGTTCATCACTGTTCCAATTCATCCCCGATGAATCAGACCTGACACAACTCTAAGCAATAGCAGGCATGACAAACAAGCATGAATGAGTAGGCACATCAGGGCTCAAACAACTCCTACTCATGCTAGTGGGTTTCATCTATTTACTGTGGCAATGACAGGTCATGCAGAGGATAAGGGTTCAACTACCGCAGCAAGTAACAGTTGAATCGTTGTTGTCCTAATGCAGTAAAAGAGAGCAGGAGCAAGAGAGTGGGATTGTATCGGAATGAACAAGGGGGTTTTGCTTGCCTAGCACTTCTGAAGATAGTAATAGCTCTTCATCGGTGTCATCGAACTCATCGTCGGAACCACGTTTACTGAGGGGGGACAATACCGGCAAACAAGGAAGAAACACAATCAATGCGATGCAACAATATGATGCATGCTCATGACATGGCAAAATGAGTGTGTTTTGGCTAATGCAACTTAGAACAGATTGGTTTGAGTTCATTTGAATTAAGGATTCAAATGCAAACCCAAAATAAGAGGTCATATTAGTGCATTAACTTGTTTCACCTAAACAGCAAGGTTGAAATGTTCTAACATGCATGAAAACAACATAAATGGATAGATTGGATTTTTCTGATAATTTTTCATATATAATTTATTTCATTCTGAGTTATAGATAATTTTTTCTGAATTTTAGAAGTTTTGGCTATTTTGGAATTTTTTGAATTATTTAAAATCCAGAAAATCATTTACTGCGTCAGCATTGCGTCATGCTGACCTCAGCAAGTCAACTGCGGCTGACCAGGTCAAACCTGACCAGTGGGGTCCACTGGTCAGTCACACAGTGCTGGCTCGAGTCAACAACAGGTGGGACCGGTCAAAGGCCACGTCAGCAAAGTCAACCTGACATGTGGGCCCGGTGGGTTAGTCTAAGTTAAACAGGGAATAAATTCCGGGGTTAATTAGCGCATGGGGCCCATCCATCAGTGGCACAGTGATCAGCTAATGGCGTCATTAGTGTTAACTAAGTGTGCCACGTTGGCTCGCCGGAGTTTCACCGGCGACGACCAAAAACGCGGCGGAGACGCACTGGGGTGGCTCGGGTTTCGCCTACAGTGCATCGTTCGGTGCGCCCTTTGGCCCTACGGAGAGCTGGCGCGATGGCGCGTCGGATGGTGGTTGTCTCCGGGCCTGGGGTGGCCGGAGTCGATGGCGGCGAGCTCGGTTGCGGCCGCCGGAGTTCGGGCGCCGATGAAAACGACGACACCGTGCACGGGAGGATCAACGGGTAGCACCTACGCGTTCTGCAGGCTCTCACAAAGCCAACGGGCATATGAACGGGGCTGATTGGCCATCGGAGCCTCGTCAGCGATGAGCTCATGCGGCGGCGTGCTTCGGGTGTCATGGAAAACAGCGCTACAGCAAGCGCTAGGCCGCGGGGTTAGGGGGAAACGACGATGCAGCTCACAGTGATCACGATGATGGGTTCGGCTTGCTCGGGGATGTCCTGTGGCCGGCGAATCAACGACGGCGGTGGTCGGCTCCCGAGGATGAGGACGACAGCGATGGCGAGGCTGAGGGGCTCCCGGGGCTTGTTTTGTTCTTCTCGTCGACGTGCAGAGCCGCGGCGGAGCCTAGGGATACGGTGGGGAGGTCAGGCGAGCTCGGTGGGCGCGTTGGCAGCGAGCAGCGGCGATAGTGGTGTTCGGTCGCGGGAGGGAGAGAGAGCAGAGGAGGATAGGGTCGGAGGGAGAAGTGGATGTGGCACCAGGGAGGTGCGTGGCATCTCCAGGGGGTCGGGGAAGCGGCAAGCAGGAGGTGGCCGGGGCGCGTGTGCGCGCACGGCGGCCACACGCCCATCCTCCTGGCAAAGGAGGAAGACGACAGGGGAGGGGGCCAGGTGGGCTGGGCCGGCCACTTGGGCCGCCAGGTAAGGTCCAGGTGGGCTTCTCTCTCTCTGCTTTCCTTTTTTATTTGTTTCTGTTTTCTATTTCTGTCTTTGTTTTCTGATTTAGCAAAAATACTAAACCACTTCAAAACTTCATGAAAATAGTTGTGCGAACTAAGTGGTCTTTAACCCAAACCACACAACAATTTCCAGAATTATTGAACATATATTTATTATATAATAAATATAAGTCCAATTCAAATATTTATTGGATTAATTCAAGGGCCCAAAATAAATATTCCTGAGATTCTAAAAATATTGGTTTGAATTCTATCTCTTGCCAATATTTCCAGATATTAACAGGAACATTTCTTGGGCTTGTTTGAAGAGATTTTTTTTTAATGTTGATTATTTCTGAGGTGATTTCTGAGGGTTGAGAATTCCCTCAATTCAATTTACTGGAATTTAAGTTGATGCATGGATGCATATACAATGACAAGCAAAGGCCAGAGCTAGGGCTGTGACATCATCGCCCTTTCTCCCCTCCCCTCTCGAAACCCTAGACTGCTCATCCACCGGCGTACCATAGCCCATTCACTGCCAGCGGCGTCCACCTCGCCGGATCTGCTTCTCCGGCCGCATCTACCCCTCCCACCTCCCCTAGAAACAAGTAGACTGCTCATCCACCACTGTACCACAACCCATTCAGTGCCGGCCTTGTCCACGGCGCCGGATCTGCTTCACCGGTACTCTCGTCAACTGCCGCACATCTGCAGCGGCTCATTCGTACTCCCCACCGGAGACGCTTCGTCCACACCCCCCGGAGCCGCCCCACCGACGCCCCCGTCGACGGCCTCTGATCCTCTTCGCCGACACCTTCCTCAACTCTACTGGAGCCGCTTCGTCGACACCATCGTCAACCCTACCAGAGTAGCTTCGCCTATGCCATTCTCAACCCTACCGGGGCCGCTTTGCCAACTCACAAGTCCACGGGCTCAGATCCGCTTCCTCGCACCCTCATCCAACCTACCGGAGCAGCTTCGGACGCCCCGTCCACGGCTGCAGATCCGCATCGTCGACACCACCCTTAACCCAACCACCGGAGCAGCTTCTGACGCCCCGTCCACGGCCGCAGATCCGCATCGTCGGCACCATCCTTAACCCAACCACCGGAGCAGCTTCTGACGCCCCGTCCACGGCCGCAGATCCGCGTCGTCGACACCATCCTTAACCCAACCACCGGAGCATCTTCACCTACGCCCTCGTCCACGGCCACAGATCCGCTTCGCCCACACCGTAGTCCACCCTACCGGAGCCGCTCCACAAACACCCTACTTGACGGTTCTAGATCTCCTTACCAGACCCCGACAGCCAGCGCAGCGTCATCACCCTCGACGTTTCTAACCTGATTCCCACCGTTTGGAGAGATGCCAAGCACCCGCCACGGCCTAGGTACTTGTCACCTTTAAACCCATCCAGCATCACCTGCCCGATGTACTTCAAATATACTAACCGGTCATTGTTACATGTTATGCAGCTGGCAAAAACTACAAGGACGATGTTTCTTCTGGATCTAACAGCTTGGCCAACCAAGATCCTGGACTGAGGCATTGATATGATCTTGTAAGCGCGTCTCTCTCTCTTGTATTGTTCTGTGACTGCCAGCGTGCTTTGCTAGGATTTTCGACCAGTAATCCCTATGTGCAGACAATGATTTCTACTACTGGCTGCTAAATTAGATATGTAGATGTCATACATGATACTACCTCGTACCTCCGTTCCTAAATATAAGTCTTTCTAGATATTCCACTATAGGCTACATACGGAGCAAAATGAGTGAATCTACACTCGAAAATGGATCTATATACATCTGTATGTGGTACATACTGGAATCTCTAGAAGACATATATTTAGGAACAGGGGCAGTACATTACACAAAATCGTAGGTGGCATGTAGGAATTCCAGTGCACTACATTAGGCTCCCTTAGAGTGCCTGCTAGTCCAGCATACAGAGTCATGGCTAGTTTATGGTACGCACACAATCGTTAATTGGTGGTTTAAATATGCGCAAGGGATATGCAATGTAGTATCATGTAGAGATGTCTGAAATTAGCCGTGTCAACTTGCAGATAGGGTTACACAATGAAAAAGTACAAGATGTATGTGGCAATTTCATGGAACATCGCAAAAAAGGAGAGGAAGCGGTGAGCCTATACAGTGTGAACACCTGGCAGAGCAAAGCTGATGACTACTCGATAGTTCAGCGTGCCATGCTTTACGGCTTAGAACCGGGACTTCAACGATGTTTTGAACATCATGGAGCATATGAGATGTTCCAGGAGTTGAAGTTAATATTTCAAGCAAATGCCCGAATTGAGAGATATGAAGTCTCCAATAAGTTCTACAACTGCAAAATGGAGGAGAATAGTTCTGTCAATGAACATATACTCAAAATGTCTGGGTATCACAACCACTTGACTCAACTGGGAGTTAATCTTCCTTATGATAGTGTCATTGACAGAGTTCTTCAATCACTGCACCAAGCTACAAGAGCTTTGTGATGAACTATAATATGCAAGGGATGGATAAGACGATTCCTGAGCTCTTCGCAATGCTAAAGGCTGTGGAGGTAGAAATCAAGAAGGAGCATCAAGTGTTGATGGTCAACAAGACCACCAGTTTCAAGAAAAAGGGTAAAGGGAAGTAGTGGAACTTCAAGAAGAATAGCAAGCCAGTTGCTGCTCAAGTGAAGAAACCCAAGTTTGGACCTAAGCCTGAAACTAAGTGCTTCTACTGCAAAGGAACTGGTCACTGGAAGCGGAACTGCCCCAAGTATTTGGCGGAGAAGAAGGATGGCAAAGTGAAAGGTATATTTGATATACATGTTATTGATGTGTACCTTACTAATGCTCACAGTAGTGCCTTGGTATTTGATACTGTTTCAGTTGCTAACATTTTCATCTCGAAACAAGGGCTACGGATTAAGCGAAGATTGGCTAAGGACGAGGTGACGATGCGCGTGGGAAATGGTTCCAAAGTCGATGTGATCGCCGTCGGCACGCTACCTCTACATCTACCTTCGGGATTAGTTTTAGACCTAAATAATTGTTATTTGGTGCCAGTGTTGAGCATGAACATTATATTTGGATTTTGTTTGATGCGAGACGGTTATTCATTTAAATCAGAGAATAATGGTTGTTCTATTTATATGAGTAATATCTTTTATGGTCATGCACCCTTGATGAGTGGTCTATTTTTACTAAATCTTGATAGTAGTGATACACATGTTCATAGTATTGAAGCCAAAAGATGCAGAGTTGATAATGATATTGCAACTTATTTGTGGCACTGCCGTTTAGGTCATATTGGTGTAAAGCGCATGAAGAAACTCCATTCTGATGGACTTCTGGAATCACTTGATTATGAATCACTTGGTACTTGCGAACCATGCATGCCTCATGGGCAAGATGACTAAAACTCCGTTCTCCGGAACAATGGAACGAGCAACAGACTTATTGGAAATAATACATACTGATGTATGCGGTCCGATGAGTGTTGATGCTCGTGGCGGGTATCATTATTTTCTGACCTTCACAGATGATTTGAGCAGATACGGGTATATCTACTTGATGAAACATAAGTCTGAAATATTTGAAAAGTTCAAAGAATTTCAGAGTGAAGTGGAAAATCATCGTAACAAGAAAATTAAGTTTCTACGATTTGATCGTGGAGGAGAATATTTGAGTTATGAGTTTGGTCTTCATTTGAAACAACTAGCGGGGTGACCCGCGCATTTGCGCGGCTAGAATTCCTATCTTGGTGGGTTTCTCTACCTTCGTCTTTCAGCTGCATCAGTATTTATATAAAACAATAAGCTAAAATATCTATCTTCATAAAACATTATTAAGCAGCAATGCCATGCGATAGGCTTTGGTACTAATATATAGTTTTTAGTGTTCCACCCATTTTCATCCATTTTAATTTATTTTTCACATAATATATTTTGGGAATTTTCACCAAGAAAATATAAACATTCATGACTTATACCCATACCTTTTTATTTTGTTCCATCACATGCCTCAACACAGGCCATATAGTGTTTGTATGTTTTGTTAGTACATTCTCATATATCCACATATCAATATATGTTCTTCAATCTCTTCTCATCATAGCGTGAATATCTATACCACTTCTTACTCTAAATGGATGTAGTCAGTGAATGGTGGAAATTTTTCTAAAACATTCTCTCACTCGGGCTCGCCGGAGCTTGTCACCTCAGATGATGCGCATTTATTTTTAATGTAATTGTATTTTGAAGGAAATTAAAACAATTCATTACATATTTGACATGCATAAGTGTTCCTTATATAACGTTCTATATATATAATTCAATCAGTAATAGATATATTCGATATTGTTTTCTCCACCGGTATTTATTGCTATTAAAGTCACCGGTGCATGTTAGCAGATGACTAATGGCACTAAAGTTTCTTTCTTACAACATGGAACCATTTCATCAGTAATTAAATGCCTAATTTCATGTCCTATCCCCCAATCTGTCTCGCCGCTATCTTTCTTGCAATTACGATTCTAGATAGCACAATATCATGTACGTCCATCTTCCATGCATGCTTCTAAATGATTGTGACAATGTCCTATCACCCTAACTATTTACGCTGTAGTCCAAGTAACTGTTGGTGTATATTCATTTAAAATGGTATTAAATTATGTCTTGTCATAGCTCGTCATAGATTTTTTTTTCTTTGTACTTGTTGTTCTGGGCAATCTTATATTTTTTTGCATATTTATTTGGATAATAATTTATGTGATTTTTAATTTCATGTTCAACTTTACGGGTTAATTTAAGCCCTATAATTGAGTTTTATATATTCAATAATTTATTTATTATTTATTATTTTGCAATTCGCATATAAATCAAGTTGTACTCTTTTGTCTATGAAAGAAGAGATGTATCTAGTAATTTTATTATGAGAAACTCACATTAGCAAACATGATGAACGGTCGCTTGTCTGTTCATTTGGATTTTGTTGCACAACTATTTTTCTTTGTTGCATGGCCTTTTGCATGCGAACATAGTGTGAAAATTCTGCTCGTGCATGTACATGTGCTATGCATATGGGGTCTAAGGCTTCGTAGTTATATTTCCTTGTAGGTAAGAAGAGTTACCCGCACAAAAAATAGGTAAGAAGAGTTACATGTCGATGCTTTTTCCCTTCCAGAAACCTTCTTGCAGTACCAAAAAAAAAACATTCTTGCAGTTTTATTTTCTAAATGCGTACATGGTCTAGTTTTTTTCTTCCAGAAACCTTCTTGTACGTGTCATCTCTGCATGTTTATTTATTTCGAATAGTCCATCCCAGAGTTCAAAGAAAAAGAATAGACCTCCCTTTAGTTTCTTTGGGAAGGGTTTTTTAATGTGTATGTATCCACGTTAGACTTGTCAATTCTAGCAACAAAAATGTTAGACGTGTCAATGATGATCGTGTATATGATTTTTTTGAACACTACATGCTCTTTATTCTCTTTTTTTAGAGTCTTTATTCTCTTTTTACTGCTGCCCGCATGGGATACATGGCCTTTTTTTTGAACAGATACATGGCCGTATGGTAATTGGACTCTCACCCACTGCCTTGTTTTTCTTTTTTCAATAGTTCATCGCATTGCTTGGCAGGCAGAAACGTACAGGATATGGACACACGAATACTTATTTAACGCGGAAGACGTCTAGCCGAATTACTTTGCTAAAACTATATCTGACGTCATCTCTGTTTTTTTAGGAATCAGCGGACGTATTCTATCAGAACCGTTCCTTTCTATGGTTGGACTCTTTTCTTTTTTCTTAACTGGACTCTTACATAGCTGGCTACCGAACTTTACTTTTTCTGTCCCCATGTGTACTTTTTTTTGTAACACCAACGTAAGGTAGTGCTTTTTTATTTTTCAATGAACATGTCTTTTTTCGTATAACATGTTGAACTATTAGTATATGACACGTGACATGTCCAACTGTTTGTATGGAATAATATTTATATGTAACGCTGTATCTTTTAAATCTCAACCATTCATATCTATATTTTACGGTTAAGATAATTTAATCTATGTGGATTAACGTGGTGTCTTATTTGCCTTTAATTTTATTATGAGAAACTCACATTATCAAACATGATGAACGGTCGCTTGTCTGTTCGTTTGGATTTTTTTTGCACAACTATTTTTCTTTGTTGCATGGCCTTTTGCATGCGAACATAGTGGGAAAATTATGCTCGTGCATGTACATGTGCTATGCATATGGGGTCTAAGGCTTCGTAGTTATATTTCCTTGTAGGTAAGAAGAGTTACCCGCACAAAAAATAGGTAAGAAGAGTTACATGTGGATGTTTTTCCCTTCCAGAAACCTTCTTGCAGTACCGAAAAAAAAAACATTCTTGTAGTTTTATTTTCTAAATGCGTACATGGTCTAGTTTTTTTCTTCCAGAAACCTTCTTGTACGTGTCATCTCTGCATGTTTATTTATTTCGAATAGTCCATCCCAGAGTTCAAAGAAAAAGAATAGACCTCCCTTTAGTTTCTTTGGGAAGGGTTTTTTAATGTGTACGTATCCATGTTAGACTTGTCAATTCTAGCAACAAAAATGTTAGACGTGTCAATGATGATCGTGTATATGATTTTTTTGAACACTACATGCTCTTTATTCTCTTTTTTTAGAGTCTTTATTCTCTTTTTACTGCTGCCCGCATGGGATACATGGCCTCTTTTTTGAACAGGTACATGGCCGTATGGTAATTGGACTCTCACCCACCGCCTTGTTTTTCTTTTTTCAATAGTTCATCGCATTGCTTGGCAGGCAGAAACGTAGGGGATATGGACACATGAATACTTATTTAACGCGGAAGACGTCTAGCCTAATTACTTTGCTAAAACTATATCTGACGTCATCTCTATTTTTTTTAGGAATTAGCGGACGTATTCTATCAGGACCGTTCCTTTCTATGGTTGGACTCTTTCCTTTTTTCTTAACTGGACTCTTACATAGCTGGCTACCGAACTTTACTTTTTCTGTCCCCGTGTGTACTTTTTTTGTAACACCAACGTAAGGTAGTGCTTTTTTATTTTTCTATGAACATGTCTTTTTTTCTTATAACATGTTGAACTATTAGTATATGACACGTGACATGTCCAACTGTTTGTATGGAATAATATTTATATGTAACGCTGTATCTTTTAAATCTCAACCATTCATATCTATATTTTACGGTCAAGATAATTTAATCTATGTGGATTAACGTGGTGTCTTATTTGCCTTCTGTCTTAATTATATAATAGATGCGGAATAGTTTCGCAACTCACGCCACCTGGAACACCACAGCGTAATGGTGTGTTCGAACGTTGTAATCGCACTTTATTAGATATGGTGCGATCTATGATGTCTCTTACTAATTTACCGCTATCATTTTGGGGTTATGCTTTAGAGACGGCTGCATTCACGTTAAATAGGGCACCATCGAAATTCATTGAGATGACACCTTATGGACTGTGGTTTGGCAACAAACCCAAGTTGTCGTTTCTTAAAGTTTGGGGCTGCAATGCTTATGTGAAAAAGCTTCAACCTGATAAGCTCGAACCCAAATCGGAGAAATGTGTCTTCATAGGATACCCAAAGGAGACTGTTGGGTACACCTTCTATCACAGATCCAAAGGTGAGATATTCGTTGCTAAGAATGGATCCTTTCTAGAGAAGGAATTTCTCTCGAAAGAAGTGAGTGGGAGGAAAGTAGAACTTGATGAGGTAATTGTACCTGCTCCCTTATCGGAAAGTAGTTCATCACAGAAATCAGTTCCAGTGATTCCTACACCAGTAAGTGAGGAAGCTAATGATGATGATCATGAAACTTTTGATCAAGTTACTATCGAACCTCATAGGTCAACCAGAGTAAGATCCGCACCAGAGTGGTACGGTAATCCTATTCTAGAGGTCATGTTACTTGACCATGATGAACCTACGAACTATGAGGAAGCGATGATGAGCCCAGATTCCGCAAAATGGCTTGAGGCCATGAAATCTGAGATGGGATCCATGTATGAGAACAGAGTGTGGACTTTGGTTGACTTTCCCGATGATCGGCAAGCCATAGAAAATAAATGGATCTTCGAAAAGAAGAATGACGCTGACGGTAATATTACTGTCTACAAAGCTCGACTTGTTGCGAAAGGTTTTCGACAAGTTCAAGGAGTTGACTACGATGAGACCTTGTCACCCGTAGCGATGTTTAAGTCTGTCCGAATCATGTTAGCAATTGCCGCATTTTATGATTGTGAAATTTGGCAAATGGATGTGAAAACTGCATTCCCTAATGGATATCTTAAAGAAGAGATGTATATGATGCAACCAGAAGG